>NC_140961.1:89723122-89775622 GCF_056783735.1 Eptatretus burgeri | reverse complement strand
GGGTCATTCAACCAAACAGAGACAACCAACTGAGACTTGTAAGAATGTACATAGTATGACAACTCCCGATCAATAGTATCAAAAGTATGATCAATTCCTGATGTCTCTGCAATTGGACACCATTGACTGATTAATCCTCATTGTGCAGAGCAATGTCGTATTGGCTTTATAAATCCTGAGTATATGTGTGTATATATATATATATATATATATATATATATATATATATATATATATATATATATATATATATATATATATATATATATATATAAATATATATAAATATATATGTATATATATATATATATATATATATATATATATATATATATATATATATATATATATATATATATATATATATATATAAATATATATATATATATATATAAATATATATGTATATGTGTATATATATATATATATATATATATATATATATATATATATATATATATATATATATATATATATATATATATATATATATATATATATATATATATATATATATATATATATATATATATATATATATATATATATATATATATATATATATTTGTCAATGTGTATGTGGACATGTTTGAGCGTTTGTGAGTGTCTCCTCCATAACTCAAAAACCATGAAATCAAGCAGCCTGAAACTTTGCATGCACATTAAGGAAACTCCTTGGAAGTGCATGAGTGAAAATTGGGTGTTTGAGTTAATTACATCACTTTTGAAGATAATTAATGGCCTTATTGAATTATATCCTTTATCAGGTGAAGATCAGCCACCTCGCTCTCTGGGGTCTTAAGGCGTTCTCTGTGTTTCCTCGCTGGGGTCTGAAGTCGCCATGTTTTTTGGCCTGCTTAACCATACCTCGACTTGGCTTGGAACAGGCCTCAACGATTTCTTAACGATTAACATTTTTTTAAACTTTCCTCACTCTTATTTTCGAATGCCTGTTAATCATAGCTAAAAATCGCTCGTTACATTGCAATGCATATAAATGCCTGGAGCCACCAGCGTTCCTGGCTTTGTTTCATTCCTGAACATGCCATGACCTGGAGAATCTCTTTAACTAAACCTATTTACAAAATTTCAGCTCCAGAATTGAACTTTGCAGCATTTCCAACTGCAAAAAAAGAAAGTTTTAATTTGTCCAATTCGGACATTGCTTGGGTGTTTCCGGATGCATGTGTTTAACGATTGACCGAGAGAAAGCATCAAGTACAAAGAGCACTTGTTGAATACTCTCAGAAGAAAACTGCCTGACGAAATGGTAAAAGTAGTCACGGGAATGCATTAAAAAAAAATATATATATATATATATATATATATATATATATATATATATATATATATATATATATATATATATATCAAGAACTATGGAAAAGACCAACTTGGGATGCAATGTAATGTTTGAAGTCAAGGTAGGACTTTACGAGCGATTAGTTTGAAGTTCTCTCCTGTTTGTAATAATGATGGAAAAAATTCCTGAAGAATGAAAGGTTATGATTGCTTTGAGAGTTTTTGCATGCTGATCACTTAGTATTGAATACTAAAATAAAAAGAAGCAAAAGAGATGTTTCTAAAATGAAAAAGTGCAATGGAGAATAAAGATTTACACCTCAAATAAACAAAATGAAGGTTATGATGACTGGTGAAGAAGGGGAAAGGAAAGAAAGCTGACAATGGCCTTGTGAAAATATGCGATAAAGGAGTGGGAAGGAATTATTCAATTCAATGTAGAAATTGTTATCGATAGTGTCACAAGAAATGCAGTGAAATTACAGGAAATTTGGTAACAAAAGCTGTGATTTTAAAATGTAAAATTTTGTGAAGATCATTTCTTTCAAGAAAAAGACAAATAACAAAAATAATTAGAACTGCTGGCAGTGATGCTGGGGACTGAGACACCCCACTATGATTGGAAGAGTGAGCGATGAAATCAACAACAACGGCAGACCGGACCCGATTATGCAAAGTTTGAACTCGATCGATTGAAAAATGAAGAAGATGCATTTTTATGGTTTTCATGAAATCCAATATGGCCCCCTGTCACGTGGCCTATGATATCATTGTAATATACATCAATATTAGTGGTAGACAAGAAGTGGTCCAAGTTTCAACTCAATTGATCAACAAAACATGAGGGAGATGCATGTTAAAGGTTTTCATGACATCCAGTATGGCCGATAGGTCACGTGATCTATGACATCATTCTTCGGAAATACATCAACTCAAGTGGTATACGATCGGTGGTCAAAGTTCGAAGTTCCTCTGTCACAGGTTTGACCTGGAGGTCGATACAACATTCATGGAATCATTATATTCGGTATTAATTTACAAGGAATTACAAGGAAATACAAGAAATTACGTGGAAATTTTTGCACAGGAGGATGCCATTCAGCCCATCATTCCTGCACCACACTCATACCAGATTTCCTAAATCCGTCAATACCTCTTCCCTTCATGCGCAACCTTTTCGCTGCAACATTGGTACTCATTTCGCCAACCTCAGAAGGATGACAGACTGAGTCAACCCCTGGTGTTAATTCATTACCCAACAGGGCTTGAACTCAGGGCCCTAGTATCCCAAGCCATCACCCTAACCACTAAGCCAACGCCAGGTCTGAACTACTGAGTCAGCGCTTTTAAATTTTATTTAAAAACTGCTGTGTTAAAAAAAAAACTAAAACAGTTTAAAAAACTGCTGAGTCATCACTTTTTAATTTTGGCCACTGTGTGCTAATTAGCTTGAAATTAAAACATTGGAGAAAAGAGCATTCTTCACCCTCAGGTGGACTCTATGAATACAAAATTTCAACTCAATCAATCAAAAAATGAAGGAGATGCAGATTAACGGATTTTATGAAATCCAATATGGCCACCAGGTCACGTGAACTATGACATCATCCTTAGGATATGCATCAAGCCAAGTGGTATGTCATGGTTGGTCAAAGTTTCAAGTTCCTCCAATCAACAATGTGGCCTGTAGGTCACCAACAAATTTTCATGGAATCATAATAATAATAATATGAACGATTTCAAAAGGGTAACTCTCGTCGGTCCCTTAAATACTCTTGAGTTCATAATTTAATTTTGAAAAGGTCGAAAGTTTCTGTAATTTTATGAATATGACAGAGGCATTAGGAGGAGGAGCAGAATTAGGTATTAGATCAAAAATAAAGTAATCCTGGAATAAGTGGAGACAATTAGGTGGTATTAAAGAGCAGGTTGCGGGTCACCAAACATGTTCTGAAAATTTATCAATATGATTATATGTGCATTAAATAGTTCGATGCAAACTATTGTGGTTGCCTAACTATAGGAAAAATTAATGAAATTTAACTCCGATGTTGTTATTTCTCGAGGCTGTTGAAAAAAACAGCCGTGTGCCATATATTGATGTTGACGTCACGTTCTCCAAAACAAAGCAGATGCTCACTCGCTCATTGAAGAAGTGTCCAGTTCAGCGGGCCGTTCTCTCGCTTTTTTGAGCTTGCAACTGTCTATATTATTCTTTTTTATTTTGAATTATTGTCGAACAAAGTTATTTGGATATTTGTACATCATGCATCGTACGTGTGTCATCATGTTTTGTGAAAATGGCTGGAAAATGGGTAATCGCTCCCACCGATTACAGAAGGAATCAAACATTCACTGGCAGTGGATAAGATATGTACAAACAAAACGGGCGAATTTTCCCCCAAAGAAAACGGGTAAAGAGGACCCTTTGGATAGACTTGTCATTTGTGGTGACCATTTCACAGCCGAGGATTACGAAGGCATAAACACATCTGATCACCACTCTGTGAATATGAGTTGTTGGTTGACAAGTTCTCCAGATACCGCTGTCACAGAATCAATTGTTGAGTTTAACTGAGAAAAACCTTGAAATGTATTCTTTAATAATACATGGAAAAACACATAAATAAACTTTCTGAAAAACACAAGCATGAAAAAATTTCTCAACAAATCAACTTGTTGTTGATTAAATTACTTTTTTAACAGCATCAGCGAATTGGGCTATTTCATTTCAATTGTAAAAAATTGATCAATTTTCCACTTTTTTTTTTTAATTTGGTAGAATATTTCCCAATGAGGCTAAATGTGTTTTGGTATTTATATGCCACAACAGTCTCTTGAAAGTTGGGGTTTGTTCTAACTGTTCACTTTCGCTCAGGTCAAGCTCAGCTGTCAGAAAGACTTCAACGCCAAGGCTACGGTGTATAATATATTTGGGTCCATTCCTGATTCATTCTATTTCTGACTCTTGAGTGACTAGAGGGTTAAAAATTATTACATCAAGTCACAGACGAATCAAACTTTACATTATTTTATGCATCGAACAAGAAAATGAAAATCTACAAAGCAATCTGTCTGGTGGAGTCTGTCAGTGTGAACTGCCGAGCAGTCAGTCCTGACACTTGTACACAAAATATGCCGTTTTCTGGCACTTGCAAGTGGCTCAAATTTATATGGCTCAGGGCCAGAAACTCCATAGTATAAATTCCCATCATCCTCCGACTCGTCCTCGGCAATATCGGAATGAAAACATTCAATTTCATTGCCGCTGAAATCACTCTCTAATTCACATCTCGCCATTGTTCACACGCTGTTTCCGAATGTTCACGAAGTTTTCGGAGAACGTGACATCACAGCATCTTCGGTAAATTCCGGTATGTTTTTCGATCACTGACAAAAGTTTTGACTTAAAATAATTGCCCAACGATTATTAATGTGATTACAACCTTCGAATCACGCGGTCATCAGGGACCCAAAACCTGATCTTTAAGCACGTAAACATTCCATTATCTGTAAAACATGGAGTTTATAAAAGCCTGCATCAGATCCGTATCGATGGAGGGATGTGAAAAGTGGTCAATGTGGATCGAATATGTAAAAATAATGGAAAGAACAAGAAATGAGAATGACATGATTGATGAACAGATTGTCTCTGAAAGAAAGAATTCCGAGGTCAGAAATCAGGAAGAGAATAAAAATCAATACTGGTGAAGACAGACTTGGAAAGAGAAGACTTGGTTGGTTATGGTCATGCGCAATGAAGGTCAGAAGGTGAAGCAATAAATAAATAAATCAAAAAACCTCATGGTAGAAGGAAGAAAGACAACAGGGTATCCTAAAGAGACGTGGATTTTGAAACCATCAAGAAAGATGTGGAAGGTTTAAGTTTGCACGTCACTGATGCAATGGATACATCTGTATGGAGGAATGCTGTCATTCAACCAACCCTCTGAAAAAAAGGAGAAAATGGTCATAAACACTTTGTTGTTGTTGTTGTTGTTGTTGTTGCTTTCTCTGTGTGTTTATAAGTAATTCCATCTGTATTTTTCTACTTCAGGTGATTGAGAATAGAAAAAGAATGAATCAGCTCATAGCACCAGGAATAGAAGATGAATACAAGTATCTGGAAGAGGCAAAAGGGTGGCTGGTGAATAGCCTGTTGCCTGGAAAGTGTCAGCATCTGAGTTCAAACCAATGAATCCCTCAACTCTCCATGGGTATAATCTGCCAAGAGGACTGTATAAATATTTTGTATGCAGCCTATGGCTGCTGGTTGCATCCTGGCTTGGAGTGTGACTGTGCCGCTGATGCAATGCCCCCTGTTTCCATCAAGCTGGTACTCATTTTGCCGACTTTGGAAGGATGACAGGCTGAGTCAACCCACCTGGTGTTAAATCAACAGTAAAAAACAGAGGCTAAAACTCCAGATTATAAGATCTTAAGCCAACCACCTTCATGATGAAGACAACACAGGAGCTAAGAGCACAATGAATGACATTCTTTCCACAACTCTATCAAATACACGTTTCACACATGAGGGCCAATGGATAAAACAGCTTTGGGTCATTTCAGCACTTGTGGAGTAAGAATGACGAACTTGGAAAAGTTGTCTAATAGAGCGGCGATTTTAAGTGAACCTGATTTACTTGGATCGGGCATCTGTCGGACACATATTTGTTTGGAGCCTTAAGGAAAGGTAGAGCTGCTCAGAGAAAATGTAGCCACAAAAGACATGCAGTATTTTATTTTATGTTATGTTGAGATACCACTAATATCTGTGGATTTTTCTTGTTACATTTGAATGGATTAAGTGAAGCATTTTACGTATTGCTGGCTCTGCGTGTTGCTGAAAAGGTGTTGCAGTTTTGAGGCCCAGTCATCTCTGCGCCGTAGGAGGCCATGTGAAGACTTTGGCCGGCACATGTAGCAGCCCCAGGGCTCTTCAGCAATTGCCGATTTGACCGCACCAGGACTCACAAGTATTTCAACACACTCCACACAAAAACACCTGTGGGAAACAAAGGGAAGTGAGAAAGGATGGAAGGTTAAATAAATAGGTGCAATAAAACATCTAGAAATGTAGCAATACTGGAGTCAGGGTGAAGCATTAAAATCCCACAGAATGCGTGTTAAAATGCATGAAGGCAGTAATATTAAGGATTTGGATTCGAAAGAATAATTCAAATGCCAAGAACAGTTTCTCTTAAAAAAAAAAAACCCCAGCCAACTCCCAAATGACCTGCTTGACCTGCTTGCCCTGCTTAGTGTTGCAGCTTGTATAATTAATATTCGTCCAAACTGCCCATTTTCTGTCTTCACACAGCTTTTGGTATTTTGATACATGGTTTTCAAAATTTTAAACATTTTCTCTGGGATGCCATAAACATCAGCATTTTAAACATCAGCGGCACAGCCCCACTGTCTTCTGCAAGGCAGGTCTAGAAATGCAGTCGAAGGCCTTTTTGAAGTCAAATAAATATATGTGGAGTGTCCAAAAAGTTCTTGTGCAAATTTGAACTTTTATACATTTTGATGTACACATGAAAGAAACAAATTGTCACTGGTATATGAAAGCATAATTACCTCTGCCACCAAAGGTGAATGGAGGTTATGTTTTCACAACACAGCACAAAATCGAAGATTTGCAAGTATATTGGTTGTTCAGGTCCATTATTCTGAATGTCTGTTTGTTGGTCTGTTTGTATGTAAATCGCCTACAAGTCACACTTTTGCTCCGATCTTGACAAAACTTAATCGCCTGGTGGAGGTGGTGACAAGCCAGAATGAACCCGCTTATGGCACAATATATGCACACTCATGGCATTTTTAGGTCAATCGATCAAAAGGTCGTGTTTTTTGACATGTTAATGGTAAAGGTCACATAAATCATCAATTTTCATCCGATTAACTTGATACCCACTGTGTATATATATATATATATATATATATATATATATATATATATATATATATATATATATATATATATATATATATATATATATATATATATATATATATACACATACAAAACATAAAATGGAATGAAAATGCATGAAATCAGACTTTTTCGACCTTTATTTACACAACCAAACTCACAACTTCCAAGTGAAAAACAAATTCTACAAATTTCAGAAAATTATTTAAAAATATAAAACTAAAATATCTTGGTTGGATAAGTGTCCACCCCCCTTATAATAACAATTGTAAATTAGCTCAGGTGTAACCAATCTCCTTAAAAATCACACACCAAGCGAATCACACACCTCCACCTGTGCTAAATCGTAGTGATTCTGATTATTTCAGAATAAAATCAGCTGCTCCTGGAGGTTTCCTCTGCTGTGTAGTGCATTTCACAGCAAAGGCTCAACCATGAAAACAAGGGAGCTTTCAAAAGACATCGGGGATAAAGTTGTGTTCAGGGACAGATCAGAGGATGGCCATAAAAAAATATTTCCAAGGCCTTGAATATCCCTTGGAGCACAGTCAAGACAATCATGAAGAAGTGGAAGGTGGATGGTACCACCAAGACCCTGTCTAGATCAGGTTGTCCTTCCAAACTGGATGACCAAGCAAGGAAGAGTCTGATCAAAGAGAACACCAAGAGGCCAATGGCAACTTTGAAAGAGCTACAAGCCTTCATGTCAAAGACAGGCCACTGTGTGCATGTGACAACAATATCCCAAACACTCCACAAGTCTGACCTGTACGTTAGGTTGGCAAGAATAAAGCCATTGCTCGAAAAGCCCACCTTGAGTCCGATTTGAGGTATGCAAAAAAGACAACACTGCTGAGATTCTGTAGCCAAGTGGCAAAAGTTTTGTGGTCTGACGAAACCAAGATGGAAATTTTTGGCCTAAATGCAAAATGTTACATTTGGGGAAAACCCAGCACAACACATCACCCAAAGAACACCATCCCTACTGTGAAGCATGGTGGTGGCAGCATCATGTTTGGGGATGTTTCTCATCAGCAGTAATTGGGGCACTTGTCAGGATAGAAGTGAAAATGGATGGAGCAAGATACAGAAAAATCCGAGAAGTAAACCTGCTGCCCTCTGCAAGAAAGTTAAAATTGAGACGGAAGTTCACATTTCAGCAAGACAATGACCCGAAGCACACACCTAAAACTGCACTGGAGTGGCTTCGGAACAAAAAGATAAATGTCCTTGAGTGACCCAATCAGAGCCCCAACCTAAATCCAATGGAAAATCTGTGGCATAACTTGAAGATTGCTGTCCATCAACGCTCCCCACACAATTTGACTGGAATTGAACAGTTTTGTACAGAAGAATGGGCAAATATTGCCCAGTCAAGGTGTGCAGAGTTTGTAGAGACCGATAACAACAGACTCACAGCTGTAATTGCTGTCAAAGGTGCTTCCACCAAGTATTAACTCAGGGGGTGGATACTTATCCAATCAGGATATTCAAGTTTTGTATTTTTAAATAATTTTCTGAAATTTGTAGAATTTGTTTTTCACTTGGAAGTTGTGGGTTACGATGAGTGAGTAAAGGTGGAAAAAGTCTGATTTAATGAAATTTAATTCCAGGCTACAAGGCAACAAAAGGTAAAAATTTAGAAAAGGGTTGTAGACTTTCTATAGGCACTGTGTGTGTGTGTGTGTGTGTGTGTGTGTGTGTGTGTGTGTGTGTGTGTGTGTGTGTGTGTGTGTGTGTGTGTGTGTGTGTGTGTGTGTGTGTGTGTGTGTGTGTGTGTGTGTGTGTGTGTGTGTGTGTGTGTGTGTGTATATATATATATATATATATATATATATATATATATATATATATATATATATATATATATATATATATATATATATATATATATATATATATATATATATATATAGTTGAAAGTGTGTCTGTCTGTGTGTCTGTGTGTATTTCTCTGTGACCTATGCACACGAAAAGTACTGGACTGATCCTCACCAAACTTCACATGCTGACAGAACGTACCCGGGAGTGTCCCGATGTAAAAGAATTGTACTTCCGACTTCTGCTTTCCGAATTATGACGTCATCACCTGATTTCGTAACGTTAATTTTTCAAGTTCAGCCGATTGACATGGGGCCAACGCCATTTGCAATAGAATGAAAAAATAATGCTGCAGTCAATTGAAGACAATGACTTCCGACTTCCCGGTTTCCGAATAATGACGTCATCACCTGATTGCGTATCGTTAATTTTTCAAGTTCAGCCGATTGACATGGGACCAATGGAATTTGCTGGAGAATGAGAATTAATTAAGTCGAAAATGATGACATGAGTTGGGTGAATATACTAACTCTGGCTCACTTTTCCCCATGTAAATGAATGGGGGATTTTCAGCAATTCATTTTTTTCCCCTAAAAAGTAAACCCCCTTTTTATCCCAAGGTATATTTATTTGTCTCCCCTTTTAACCTCGGGACACTTTTTTTCAAATAACCAATGCAATAAGATAAAGATTTATTCAAGTAGTAAAGTAGTAATGTGATTTGTTAAAGGTGATTAGAAAGAAATATCTGAAACGTCTAAGCCTCGGGACACTCTTTTTCAAATAACCGATGCATATTGTTTAGCTCACTCATTGAACCTAAAAAGATATGTTCAAGTAGTAAAGTAGTAATGTGATTTGTGAAAGGTGATTCGAAAGAAATATCTGAAACATGTAAGCCGAGGGACACTCTTTTTCAAATAACCAATGCATATTGTTTAGCTCATTCAATGAATCCATAAAGATTTGTTCATTCTCAAATTCCTTCAATAGATTAATTTTCTTTGCACAATAATCCCCATCTAAAATATTTAAAAACAAAACATTTGAATCTTTATATTTTTTAAGATACCCCTTTTGTGCCATGACGAAATGATAAACTTCTCTTAATGCTCTTGTTTGACCACCTCCTGAGCCACAGATTATTTTTTTGTAAAGCCACGCCCACTTTTCATAAGCCCCGCCCACTTTTTCCTAATCCACACCCACTTTCCAGCGAAATTTTTATAAGCCGCGCCCACTTTTCACGGGGTATTTTTATAAGCCACGCCAACCTTTTCTAAGCCTCGCCCACTTTTGCTAAGCCCCACCTACTCTTGCATCATTTCCAGTTCATCTCTGACTCAAATAAATCACCAGAAAATTCTAGAATGTGATGCTTTTGAAAAATTTAGCTGGGCTTGCCCAGGGAATTTCCAAAGGAAACCACACCCACTAGTCTTTCCCAAAAAAGCCTCAAGCCCAGGCCCCATTAAAAACATTTTTTTTGCTGACAATGGTGTGCTGTGTGCTTGCCTGGAGCTAGACTACTTGTATGGAACTAAACCTTCAAGTTGATGAACTGGATTCAAACCTCTTATCCATTGAGGTAAGATTTTATTTCCCTATTTTCAGTTTGATTTAAGCATCGACTCATTTAATAATTAAATAACTTAATTAATACATTGTTATTTTCTGTCACAGGAAATTGTATCTGAAAATACCGATTTTGCCACAACTTGGGGCGAAATTGTTGGCTTGGTTGAAGACCTTGTGAGCGACCAAGACCCACAGAACGAGCTAGGCCTTGAGTGGGATGACTTTGGGGTTCCTTGGAGATCGACTACTTGTATGGAACTAAACCTTCAAGTTGATGAACTGGATTCAAACCTCTTATCTGTTGAGGTAAGATTTTATTTTCCTATTTTCAAAGTTTGAACGAAGCATACTCATTTAATAATTAAATCACTGAATTAATACGTTATTATTTTCTCTCACAGGAAGTTGTCTCTGAAATACGAAATAAAAATACTGCTTTTGCTACAACTTGGGGCGAAATTGTTGGCTTGGTTGAAGACCTTATGAGCGACCAAGACCCACAGAACGAGTTCGTCCTTGATGACCCAACCAAAGAGTTATACCTTGGAGACCAGCAAAATCCTGAAAAAGAGTTTTGCAACAATAGTGCTCATTGTGAGTTATCAAGACAATACCCCCTGAACAAGTTATACCTTGATGAGCCAGAATACAAGTTTTACCTTGGAGAGTCACAAATTTCAGACATTTTGAAAAATGGAGTTTTCCTTGATGATCCACAGTTATACTATGTGAGATCTATCACTGAAACCCATAAAAATTGGAAAAATGGAGGTTTCCTTGATGATCCACAGTTATACTATGTGAGATCTATCACTGATACCCATAAAAATTAGAAAAATGGAGTTTTCCTTGATGATCCACAGTTATACAATGTGAGTTCTATCACTGAAACCCATCAAAATTGGAAAAATGGAGATTTCCTTGATGATCCACAGTTATACTATGTGAGATCTATCACTGATACCCATAAAAATTAGAAAAATGGAGTTTTCCTTGATGATCCACAGTTATACAATGTGAGTTCTATCACTGAAACCCATCAAAATTGGAAAAATGGAGATTTCCTTGATGATCCACAGTTATACTATGTGAGATCTATCACCGAAACCCACAATATTTCTGGAAATTGTGATTCTACCTTGGAGTCTTGGATAGATGGTTATATTTTTGGAGACTTGAAATGTGGGTTCTGGCTTGATAACTCACAATGTGATACGTATCGTGGAAACTCAACAGGAATGTGGTTATTACTTGGAGACTTGGAAAGTTGGGTTTATTTTGGAGACTTGAAATGCTACCACTCTTTGAGATCTAAACCTATCAAGAAAGTTCTTACTCCCCCTTTCTTCATAATCAAACCTGAAAGCCTTAAAAGACAGAATTGGAAGAAGAGAAAAAAATGAAAAAATATATATAGGTGGAAATCTCATTTTGAAAAAGACATTGTGTTGGGCAAGGGATTGGGGGGTTGGGGTTAAGATTTTGAATGTGAGGGTTGGGACACACACACACACACACACACACACACACACACACACACACACACACACACACACACACACACACACACACACACACACACACACACACGCATGCACACACACACGCGCGCGCACACACACACACACACACACACACACACACACACACACACACACCAACAAACAAAAGTTAATCCTTGACTATTCAGTTGAGGATTCTGTGTTTGGGGTTTAGAGATCGAAGAACGTCCCCCTTGACACACATTATATACTGTTATACACCTCGGACTTGGCCCTCGAGTGTCCACAACAGTGTATAGTAGGAGGGAGTGAAGCGCAAACCCATTGCTCGCATGGGTATTATCTGCTTAGTTTTGTCTTTTGTAATTCCTGTGAATAAAATGAACCTAAAATCTCTTCCCCTTCCAAATCATATATCTTATAAGCCCAAGGAACCGTATCTATTACATAAACAATTTTTAAAAGTTCGTTCGTCCATCGTTTAATATAACCTTTTTCAAAATGAGATTTCCACCTATATATTCTTACGATATCACCAACTTTTAACTTAGGTTTTCTGATATTAATCTCTTTTTCATATTTTAATTTTGTAAATGTTTCTGATGGTTTCATATTCGTTGACGTGTGAATCGTGTCATTATATTTCTCCACAATATCCTGAATTAAAGATGACCATTGTTGTGAACCGAGTTCTGTGAATTTTTAAAAGAGTCTCTCTTTTAAGGTACGATTAAAACGTTCAACAACAACGGCCTTCCCTTCATTAAAGGTACTGTATAATGTAATACTCTTATTTTTTAGAAAATTCATAAATGTCTTGTTATAAAACTCTCCACCCTCATCAGTCCACAATTTTTTAGGTTTTCTCTTACTTTTGTTAAATATCTATTGAAAGGCAAACATAAGAGTCTTACCTGTTTTGTTTTTTTCAAGGGACAACCCATGCGTATCAACTCCTCGAATTAATAACGGTTAAAGCATACTTGTACGCCTTATCATTATTGAGTTCAATCAAATCAGCGGACCAGATATAATCAACTTCCTTGGAATAAACCTTCCTTCTCCGAAACTTTGTGAATATTGGTTTATGTAATTCATCGGCGAATTGCTCTTCAGTCTCAATGACATCATTAGAGCCTATAAGTTTTTTGAATTTCCAAGTCCAAGTTTCAATTTAGCACTGATCATCTTTTTATCGATGAACCAATCAACTTTTTCTCTCAAGGTTGGATTTTGTATCAGAGACAAATAATACAACATTTCTCTATTGGCTTCATGCTTTTCTTCCAAAGTTGTGGTATTCCCATAATCAATATTGTGTCTCATGCGCACTTCATCAACTCTATCGATAGGTTTACTCCATGATTTAGGATTGTCTGTCTCATTTAATGTTTTATCCAAGTTTGTGCCTGGACCACAGAAAGAATACCCTGGTAGATGTAATTCCCCTGGTATTCCAGTAGATGTAAATTTACTTCCCGATAAAAACTTTTGTATATCTCCTCCGAGTTTGGGTTTGGAGATAAATTTATTTTTTTTGAACCACACACCGAACATATACCTTTTTGTATAACCCTGTTATTTTTACTTTTAATATATGAAATATTTTTAGTATTAGTTTTCTTTTTACATTTGAGACAATAACTCATTTATTAATGAGAAAAATTCCTGCAGAGTGCTAAAAACCTTTTTAGTTTCCAACATGCACATTTGAATCTTAATTTTTAAAACATAAAGAATCCTTAGAAATGCCTGCACTCTCTCCTCCATTTATTAAAAAAAAAATGAAAAACTTGAATTAAAATGAATATCTTGTCGATGTCAATAGTCTTGTCGAAAGTATTGCAAATGGACTTGTCAATTTTTTGTTTTCCTCCTCGGTGGGTTGAGTTATTTTCTGTAATACCAGCAATCTTTTTTTAATCTCACTGGTTTCCATATTTTGATATTTATTCATTCTCGCTCTTTCCTCCCTCTCCTCCCTCTCCTTCTCTCTTCTCTCTCTCCTCCTTCTCTTTCTTCTCTTTCTTCTCCCTCTCCTCCTCTCTCTTCTCCTTTTCCTCCTCTTCTCTCTCTTTAACTCCTTCCTCGTCCCTTACTATCCTTGAATCGCTTACACCCCATAGAATATCATACATATATTCATCAGGATTTCTTGTTATTCCTGTATCCAAAATAACTTTTTTTACAAAAGGAAACCAATAAAATTTCTTTTGAATTTCTAAAAGAGCCTCACCTTTTCTTAACTTTTTATTTTTTTCATTATTGAACATTCTAATTAAATCTAAAGTTGTCAGTTTATTAACATCAGCATAATGCCAATCTTTTAATGAAAATACATCATTCTTTTGTTGTAGAACATATTTATTAAAATACCGAATACCCTTTTCTTGAAGGTATGCTTAGACACAGAAATGATAATTTTCTTGAAGCCTTCTTGCTGTCATTTATGGATGAGAAATATATGTTAGAATTATATTATGGCACGAAACACCTCCCCATCTTCCCATAGTTAAATCATTTTGTATTGCCTTACTTATTATATATAATCCTGTTTTTTCTGTTTTCATGATATAAACTGGGGCAAAACCATTATTATATTTACCCTTATTAAATTATTTTATTTGTTGTTTACCAATCGTGGCTCCACAAAACTCATTCTCTATACCAAGTGGATAATATTCTTCCTTACAAGACTGATTTAATTGTTTCAGGTCTTCCAGGTCAATTTTAAATCACCAATTATACCCTAAATCATTCATATCATACCCCATTGTTCTATTCTCATACAAACGATACACCCTTCTTTATAAAAATTTATTTTAATTCGAACTGTGAATTCTGTATAACCTGGAGATAAAATCAACACTTCTGTATCTTTGGAATACACGGCCGTTTTAGTTAAGGATATATATTGTGAGAAATCGCTTAATCTCACCAAGTCATTCGCGTCAGTCAGGCTTGGATAATTTTTTAATTTATAAGCATTTTTCATATTAATATTTTTGGTTATATCATATATATATATATATATATATATATATATATATATATATATATATATATATATATATATATATATATATATATCTAACAAAAATTTGAGGACAACCAAAAAGTACAACGTTTAAAGCCAGCGTACAACGACGTATGGCAGTGTTTTTCAGCGTGCTCTCATTGTCATCAAAACTTACCCATAACGTATTCAACGTGTGCCAGCGTTTTAGAAAAAAAAATCAAAATTCGGCATACGTTGGCTAAAATGTCAAGGTGTGACCGGGCCTTAATACAGTGGTAGGAAGTGGATTTCATTTAAAAAAAAAATCATCTTTTGAGATATACACATTCTAAAATCAAACCCTCTTCAAGGTTCTTCGTATATTGAATTAACAAAAGAAATAAAGCTAAAGAAGGCAGTTGTTAATATTAAGAACAATGATAATAAATGTTTTCTCTGGTCTGTTCTTGCTCGCTTCCAACCACCAAATTGTCATTCAGAAAGAGAAAAACAATATATGAAATATGAGAATACCTTGGACATTAAAGATTTTAAATTCCCAATGCCACTAACAGATATTCCTAAATTTGAGAAAAAGAATAATCTTTCTAGAAATGTATATGGATTAACGGTTACAAACAAAGTTCAAATATTAAAAATTTCAAACAACTATAAAAATGAAGAAACACACATTGATCTTTTATATTTTAGTGTTGGAAAGAATTCACATTATACATACATCAATAATTTATGAAGATTAGTAATCTCTTCTCTTCTCAGGTATTCAGAAGAGATAATCTCTTCTCAGGTATTCAGAACAGCAAACAAAATATATCCTTGTAAGCGATGTCTTAATTCATTTCATACAAAAGAACGATTAGAACAACATTCAAAATATTGTAGTAATCAGAAATCAGCTGTAATTACAATGCCTAAACCTGGTAAAAAGATTTCTTTTGAAGATTATAATAAATCTATCATGCACCCATTTGCGATATATGCTGATTTTGAGTGTATCCTTAAAAAGATAAATACTGCTTCTCCTCATCCAAAAGAATCATATTCATATAAATATCAAAAACATATTCCTTGTGGTTTCTGTTATAATATCAAATCATCTGTTGGAGAAAAGCAAAATAAACTTGAATATTATAGTGGAAAAAAAGCTTCACGAGAGTTTGTAAAACGATTAGAAAAGGATTGTATAAGACTATATATAAAATATAAAACTAAATTAATGAAAGAAACAAATGAACCGATGAAATTAACCGAAGAAGAAAAATTAGAATTTAGAAAGAATAATTTCTGTCATATTTGTGAGGAGGAAATTGAGGAGTCTAAATTTAGGGATCATTGTCATCTTACTGGTAAATATAGAGGTCCCACTCATTCCTGTTGTTATCTTAATTATAAATTTCCTTCTTTTATTCCAGTCTTTCTTCACAACAGCGCCAACTATGATACACATCTATTTATACATGAACTTTCAAAAACACCAGAGAATATATCTGCCACAACAAACACAAGTCAAAAGTATATTTCATTTCCAAAAATGATATTCACAAAACCTTTGACTCGTATTCGGTTTCTAGATTCTTACAAGTTTATGGGAACACCACTCGCCGACCTCGCATCAAATCTAAGCTCCACGGGGTCTTTCCCAAATCTTAATTCATTCTTTCCAAAAGAGGAAATTCAGATTAAAGAGAGAATTCAAAGTAAAGAGGAAACTCTAATTAATGAGGAAATTAATGAAGAAATTCTAACTGAAGATGAAATTTTAATTATAAAGAAAATTCGAACAATGAATGAAATTCTAACGAAAGAGGAAATTCTGATTAAAGATGAAATTCTGATTAAAGAAGGAATTCTTACGAGAGAGGAATTTCAAACAAGGAATGAAATTCAAAGTAAAGAGAAAATTCTTACAAGTAAGGGAATTTATCCTTATGATTATATGGATTCATTTATGAGATTTAAAGAAACACAACTTCCTTCAAAAGAAAGTTTTTAAAATAACCTTTATGAAGAATAGATAAGTGATAAGGAATATAAACATGCACAAGAAATTTGGAAAATGTTTAAGATAAAGAACCTTGGAGAACATCATGATTTGTATCTAAAAACAGATGTTTTATTGTTAGCTGATGTGTTTGAAGATTTTAGATCACTCTGTCATCATAAAAATTGTTCTGGATTAGATCCTGCCCACTATTTCACTGCTCCTGATTTTGCTTGGAGTGCAATGTTGAAAATGACAAAACAAGATATAGATTTAATCAGTGATGTAGATGTGCTTTTGATGATTGAGAAGTCTAAGAGAGGTGGAATATCACAAGTGTGTTCAAAAAGATATGCTAAACCAAGTAATAAATATATTCCAAATTATGATAGTGAAAAAGATTATTTATTTTTTGATGATGTAATTATTTGATGTATTTTGATGCTAATAATTTGAATGGATGGGCAATGTCTCAATCTCTGCCTTATGGTAAATTAGAGTGGGTGGAAGAAAAGGATTATGAAAAGGCTTTGATGAATATTGTTATTTCTTCTCAAGAGGAATTGAATGAGGAAGAAGAAGGTTATTATTTTGAAGTTGATTTGAGGTACCCGAGTGATCTTCATAATCAGCATAAAGACCTTCCTTTTGCATGTGAGAAAGAAACCCCAAAGAAAGAATGGTTAAGTGATTATCATAAAAGTTTTATGATTAAAGGCAAATCAACAGAAAAGTTATTAACAACATTCTATGATAAAGAGGGATATGTTTTGCATCAGAGAAGCTAAAACAGTTTTTGAGAGAAGGATTGAGGGTAGCTAAAATTCTTGGAGTTTTAAAATTTAAAAAGTCCTTGGATGAAAAAGTATATTAAATTCAATACAGATATGAGAACAAATACAAAAGTAAAATTTGAAGGGGAATTCTATAAATTGATGAATAATGCTGTCTTTGGAAAGACAATGGATAATGTTAGAAACAGGCAAAACATTAGATTCGCAACATCTTGGAAAGAAGCTTTGAGATTGATAAATAAACCAAGTTTTAAGAGAGAAGAGGTTTTTTCAGAGAACTTTTCTGCTATTCATGTGGAAAAGGAAAGTATTGTAATGGATAAACCAATTTATATTGGAACAGCAGTTCCTGATTTATCAAAGATATTGATGTATGATTATTTGTATAATGGCTTATGAAAGAGTATGGTGAAAATGTTTCATTGTTGTATATGGACACGGATAGTTTTATCCTACATATAAAAACTGATGATGTTTATAAAGATATGAAGAAAAATATTGGAGTATATGATGCAAGTAATTTTAGGAAGAAGAGAGTTATTTTAGAAAAAGAATGAAAAGGTTATTGGTAAGTTTAAGGATGAGTTGGGTGGAAAAGTAATGAGTGAGTTTATTGGATTGAGAGCAAAGGCATATGCTTATAGGTATGGTGATCAGATTGATAAGAGGTTAAAGGGAATAAAGAAATATGTAATAAAGAAATTAATAACTTTTAGAAATTATTACAATTGCTTGATGAATAAGAAAGAAGAATGGAGAAAAATGAATGCAATAAGAAGTTATAAACATAACATATCTAGTGAAGAAGTAAATAAAAAGGCATTAGGAGCCTTTGATGATAAGAGATTTATTTTAGATAATGGAATAGATTGTGTTCCATATGGATATTGTATGATAGCGTGTACAAAATAGATTGTGTTTTAACGATAGGAAGATGGGTTAGGGTTTTTTTAGGGCTACCGCTGCATTTTTTCACAATATATAAATGGTCAAAACAAGAATTAATCAAACTAAGGAGTGGAGAAAATCTCGGTCTTGGTGTAAAAATGGAAAACATAATGAATGTGAAAAATATCAAATAAGGCTTATTGAAAAAATAACTAAAATAAAGGTAAATAAAACAAATAAGCGAATCAATTTAAAAACTAGTAAGTAAGAGGATGTAAAGAAAAAAATAAATATACTTGAATGGACTGAAAACTTTGATGGTTATCAATTGAACAATGAAAAAACAATTTACTATAATCTCAAAATGATATGTGGCTCAGGAGGTGGTCAAACAAGAGCATTAAGAGAAGTTTATCATTTTGTAATGGCACAAAAGGGGTATCTTAAAAAATATAAAGATTCAAATGTTTTGTTTTTAAATATTTTAGAGGGGGATTATTGTGCAAAGAAAATTAAACTATTGAAGGAATTTGAGAATGAACAAATCTTTCAAGGTTCAATGAGTGAGCAAAATAATATGCATTGGTTATTTGAAAAAGAATGTCCCGAGGCTTACATGTTTCAGATATTTCTTTAGAATCACCTTTTACAAGTCACATTACTACTTTACTACTTGAAAAAATCTTTATGTTATTGCATTGGTTATTTGAAAAAAAGTGTCCCAAGGTTAAAAGGGGAGACAAATAAATATACCTTGGGATAAAAAGGGGGTTTACTTTTTCGGGGAAAAAAAAATGAATCGCTGAAAATCCCCTATTCATTTACATGGGGAAAAGTGAGCCAGAATCAGTATATTCAACCTACTGACATGAAACCAGCCTCACATTGTTGAGGCATTATGGTTTTTTTAATCTGATGCAGCAATAAATCTTAACATTTTTGAACTCGAGTCTTCTGCATATAAAACATGGCGGGGAAAATATATTATAGTGATGATGAAAAAAAAATAATAATGGTGGCAGCCTCTACAATTTTACAATCAACTGTGACATATACTCCTTCAGACCCGCCGTCATCCACGGGATTCCTGTGCGGAGCACGGGTATCCCTGCTAGTATGTATGTGTGTATATATATATATATATATATATATATATATATATATATATATATATATATATATATATATATATATATATATATATACATATATATATATATATATACATATATATATATATATATATATATATATATATATACACATATATATATATATATATATATATATATATATATATATATATATATATATATATATATATATATATATATATATATATAGACATATATATTAATATATATATATATATATATATAGACATATATATTAATATATATATATATATATATATATATATATATATATATATATATAGACATATATATTAATATATATATATATATATAGACATATATATTAATATATATATATATATATATATATATATATATATATATATATATATATATATATATATATATATATATTCAATAGATATATATATATATATATATATATATATATATATATATATATATATATATATATATATATATATATATATATATATATACATATATCTATTGAATATATATACATATATATATATACATATATATATATATATATATATATATATATATATATATATATATATATATATATATATATATATACACATACATACACTGTATATAAAAAGGAAAAACATGGGTGGACGGTGAATCCTCATCAAGGTGAAATATTGGACGACCCATGTGAGTATGTCTATAAATTACTTGTTCATGGACCACTACGTGTATTAATTATGTCTCTGAATGACAGACTATTGTAACATACCTTTGAGACATGTCACCCTTTTGGGCCCCAACACCTTTGAGACCCCTTATTCCTTTTAGACCCCTTGAGACCCTTTTAAGACCCTCGAGACCCCTCAACTCCTCGAGATGTTTATACCCATCTGACTCATTGACCCTTACACCTTTAAATCCATTAGAACCCTTTAGACCGGAATGGCTATTGGAAAATACCCTTTACCTCTTAAGACCCTTATATACCATTGTAGATCCCGATAGACCCTTTGAACCACTTTGGTCTGTTGACCCAATCGACGAGACATGATGGCATTTATCATTCTCAACTACAGAATTGAGGCATTCATCCTTCTCATAAGTGGAGTCTGCTGTGGTGGAATTTTAAGAGAGGAAAGGAATGGAAGAGGAGTATACACCAGAGAACGAGGGAAGGAATGGAAGAGGAGCAGACACCCTGTAGTCGCACACCACAGAAACATCTAGAGTCTTCTTGCAATATATAGACTACACTTTTTTGAGCAAGTAATGTACAATCTTCAGCCACCCAGAGGGTGGGTACTCTGATAGGTTGAACAGAAATTGCATATTGGGTCACAGAATTGGATCACCAATCACAACTAAGAATCATATTGTTTTTTGAGGTCAAAAGCTCAAAGGGTCAAAGGTCGAGGTCACATAATGTCATCAGTTTTCAGACAGTTGACTTAAAATTTGAACAGGCTTTGTACATTGGGTCACTGAAGCCTAATCTTGGTCAAAAGGTCCAGGCTCAAGGTCACATAAAATCAAAAATCTTCATCCTATCAACTTGAAATTTGAACAGGATTTGCATATTGGGTCACAGACCTGGTTCATCAAAAAATCAGAATGATCAATTTTATCTTTTTGACATGTTAATGGTTTCCATGACAACAATTTGACTCCTTTATAATCAAATGGGCTTTTGTGAAATTATTATTTCAGTACCTCAGTAATTCTTCCAAGATATCAAACTGAAACTTACACAGCTTTTTGTACGTACAGTATTTGCAGTGTATGTGAGGAAAATTTGGTCCAACTTAGTCAAAAGTCAAGATCAAGGCCATCCGTAACATGTAAAAACACCTATGAGGCCGAAATTAGAAAATGTATCAACACAATTTGTTCTGCATTAAAATTAAATTATGTAAAACACTTGATAGGTCAAATTTTCGAAAAATGGCAACTATTGTTTGTTTGGATTTTGTCAGCATCATGCTATGCATGGTATCTTTCTTGTTTGTTTGTATGTCTGTCTGTCTGTGAGCAGGATATCTCAAAAGTTATGGATGGATTCAGACAAAATTTGGTGAATATGTTGGGTGTTTGACGAGGACGGAATGATCCGGATGTAATAATTTTTTCGGTAATTCTTCAGCATTGAGTGATCGGGCCAAAATCTACATATAGCACGATGTCTCAAAACATTACGGATGGATTCGGACAAAACTTGGTGGACAGGTTAGGTGAGTGACAAGGACAAACTGATTTCATTTTGTTGAAGATCCGGATCTGTATTCGAGAATTTTCAAGTGATTCTTCACCATTGAGTGATTGGGCCAAAACTATATACTGGAAGCATGATATCTCAAAATGTTATGGACATATTCTGATGAAACTTGGTAGAAAAGGTTGGGCAAGTGACAATGATGAATTTATTCGATTTTGATGAAGATCTGGATCCGGATCCAGAAACGAGAATTAAAAAAAATAATTTACAAGCAATTCTTCACCATTGAGAGATGGGGGCAAAAACAATATGTACCATGTTATTTCAAAAAATTGTGGATGGGTTATTACAAAACTTGACGGATGAGTTGGATAGGTGTCATGAACAAGCTGAATAGATTTTTATTAAGGTCCTGATGCAGATCCGACCTAGCCGTGGGATACAAAGTGTAAACTATTCAGCCTAGCGGAGGTATGAGAAACAGCCGAGTGGTGTTTTACTTTTGACTGCATTTCAGAGCAAAAAGAGGACACTCATTCAAAAGATAAATTATCGGATGTTTAAGAATGGCAAGAGAAGCATCAGAAAAGACTTCAGCCTTAAAACCAATTGGAAGGAAAGTGTGTTTCATAACTCAGACGCCATGGATATTCAAACTCAGGACTACAAATGATCGCTTTGTTTCCAAGAACACAAAAATGAGTACTTCCAATTTCGTTATAATTACAATGTAATATCACTTGCCAACATAAAGATATACATGCCACATACCTGCAGCAGTTATTGTTGCCACACATAAGGACCTCTCCTCCACCGTAGCATACCGAGCAGTATGCCTGGTATCCATCATCGTCATACTGGTAGGCACATTCCATGAAGGTGTTCTGCAAAGCAATCCATGCAATTTTTTTTTAGCCTTTAAAGAAAACTGAGAGCTAAATAAAGTGTAGTATTTTTGATCCATCAATATTGATTCACCCATATTTAGTGAGTTTCCATAAAAATGATATATTGTGATTAGGAAAGAAAAACTGTTGCACAGTTAATAATAGGTTATTTTAGTAATGAGGAACACAACCTAAATAGGAAGAAGAAGGGGACAAGAAGATAAAGGGGGAGAAAAAGTCAAAATCTGGGGGGGGGGAGATAATTTATGGGGCTATTGGGGATACCTTGGGAGACCAATACTTTTGATATACTATGGATGAAGAAACTGGATGAAGGTATTTCACAAAATTGCTACTGATAGAAAGATAAGGAAAAGTGAAAACATGAGAAGAGTGCAATTAATTAGAATGAGAAATAATATAAATAAAATAATGGAGTGTGCAAGCAGAATTATTTTCATTATCTCTTTGTGAATGTCCTGTCATCTACATATTTTGTGGTTGTTTTTAATTTGTTTTACAATTCATCTAATTCAAAAAAAAGATGAAAAAATATACAGATTGTTTGTCTCACAACTACTATTGGCAGAAAATGATTTCACATGCTTCTAATTCAAGGTCTTTGCTTTCTCTTTCTTGTGTATGAAGTATATTGTCACATGTACAACACACACCCCAAGCTATGTATTTACTATCGAAACAGGTTCTGACCATGCTGGAGGATCGCTCCAGTAATTACTGAGCGGTCTACAATTTCCATGAATCAATGCCCAAGCAGTTGAATGTCGTTCGTATTCCATGAGTGTTCAAACACATCAGTTACCAAACTGAGAACAATTACAAATTTACTCCTCGGAGTGTAATCAATTCACCCAAGTCATTGGCGCAGCAAAAAGGCAGGATCATGAGGGACATCACATCTCCTTACAAATAAATAAATAATTTTTTTAATACACAAGATACAGAACGGGACACCAAAGGACAAAAATAACACAATTATTAAGCAGGAAAATAATCTTTAGGGCAAATACTAAACTCCTATGGCACAACACACAAGCAGCTACACACACACGCGCACACACACACACACACACACACACACACACACACACACACACACACACACACACACACACACACACACATACACACGTTGACTCAGGCAACAAGAGGAGAAAGCATTGGATGTTTAACCCCAGGCTGTTGTACAAGTCAGATATGCTGGCACAATGAGCAGGGCCACTCAGCAGACCAAATAATCAGTGCCATAACATGAAGAGCAGAAGTTTCCATTTTATCCAACTGGCAAGAGAGCTTCCAAGAGAGCCCATGAGCACCATGTCCCTATGCAAGAGAGAGCAGGTAGGAGGGGTGAAGAGAGGGAGAGAGGGAGAGAGGGAAAAAGGGAGAGAGAGGGGGAGAGAGAGAGGGAGAGATAGAGATAGAGATAGAGATAGAGATAGAGATAGAGATAGAGATAGAGATAGAGATAGAGATAGAGATAGAGATAGAGATAGAGATAGAGATAGAGATAGAGATAGAGAGAGAGATCAAGTAGGCAGTAGCAATGCAAGATCAGCAAGAAAGTGAGAGAGGGGCAAACAAGCACGTTTATTTCAAGCTCTCCCTTCCCCCTGACTAATCACTCTTGGCCAATCACTGTGTGCCCCAGGAACTGGAGTCTATCACCCCTTCCACCTCCAGCCCAGTCAAAGCTAATGAATCACCAGTGCAGAAGTGTCTCATCACCCTGACAGCGGGTCCACAGGATGGGAACGCCTCCCACATGCTGACAGAAATATGGGAAAAAGGGCATTCTCCCTTAGTTCCTTGGAGGGAAAACGTGTATTATCCTCTGCAGCTGCCCAGCATTGCCCAGTTTAGAGAAGGGGAACAGAGGGATGAGATGTCTTACCTTATCTACCATGTACATTAAATAACACTGTCCCCTCGTAGCATTACCCAAACAAATTTACCTAAGCACAAGCACTTATACATGCACAAGAAGTCCCAACAATTTACCCAAACACATACAGCAGTTAAAGCCTTCCTTACACAATCGACTGCCGACCTCACAAACTTAACATGACCTCCTCTCATGGATATATTCAGTTCCCACTGAGGTCAACCAAAGCAGGCCTTAACACTTCACCATTCATTATCTAAATATGTTACCCAAAAAATGAGAGGGGGCTGAGGAAGGCAAGGCCCTTCCTCACCTTCATTAAACAATAATAATAATAAAAAATCAAAACACAATCAGCTCAAAAAAATAATGACCCTTGAATGTCTTTGTAGGAGGGCAATGATCATATTGTGGGGCAAGAAGAGTGGCACAAAACACACAGGTCTATCTTAACAACACCTTTGCAATTTCTAACCTTGACTACATCCTCCAGTGGACACCAACTGCTCCGACTCAGGTCAGAGGAGCGCAAATGCATTTTAAGACTCACCTAACGAATTGCATGGGCTCCATGCCTTTCAAAGCATCAATAGAGGTGTATGCGCCAATGCGGAAACTTTCTCATACAACAAATATCAAATGCATTTCATACTTTTAAAACTATTTATCTGCAAGGCCATGGCATTCATTTATCAATTGTGGTAGACACTAAATAGGCAGCTGAGAGATCCAAAAATAACGTGGTAGGGGTGAGAAAGTGTGTGCTGCCTGCAGAGCAACAACAAAGTCCCAACTTTCTTCCACAACCAAGTGAAATCCTTAGTCCCACAGTCATCCCACCTCCAATCACCAACACAGCATCCCTTGCTCTGTCCTTGCTGGAAGGGGTTAATGAAATAGCCTCCTGTGGCTTACCATGGTTTCTTGGGACCTTCCTTCCTCCTGACTGACCGAACCTGACCCTCCTCCCAGCAGAATTCCCTCTCCCACCTGCAATCATCCCTTGCAAAGCTTGGGTCAGAGTGAGAGTGGGAAAACATCTTCAAATTTAAGTTATCTCTTTCTAAATTTTACTCAGGAGATTGTTCAATTCCAGCATCACCTGGTACGTAGTCAATCTTTTACTTAAACCTTCCAATATACCCCAAAACCCTTTGATATAGATAACGATTCATCCAGTCACAAAGGACTCACTGTGGAATTTTTTCCAGGTCCACCTGGTGGAGGGGTGAATAACTATTCTGAGCAGAGTGAAGTTATCTGCAAAGTCATACAACATATTATTGTGGCTCTGGCTTCTATGGGGTAAAGAGAGATATTCTCATTGTGTAAACCTAATTATTTTGTATCGCCATCTTCCCCATCTTCTTCTTTCTTTATCTCCTTATCTCCATCTTACCCCCTTGCCCATCTCTCCCTTCAATATCAGATGCATGCTGGTGCCAATGTTGAAGTTGGAGTAATAAGTGACAGTGTACTGCATCCGATGGCATCAATGTTCGTTTTGGGGATAAGGGGAATGTACAGTATTTGTTCTCTGTGGATACATGTTTGTGGATTTTCTCCTCTGAAACACATGCATTGGTTTAGTAAAACCCTGTTTTGCAAGAATTTGTGTCTGGACTTCTCCTTTCTGTTTTGATGGTGGCATAAATCAACCGAGGGGTTGATTTCTCAGGTTTAGATTGGCTTATAGATTGCAGCAAGCAGTGCATAATGTTAGTTTGCTTTGGTAATTAACATCCGTGACACAGATGCTGGCATGATACTCCATCTGTGATGATCACATCACCAGTAATGGTAACGTGACGGTGGGCATTGGGAGCTGGTCAGAGATGAGCGGCATGAGGGCGTTTGTAGCTTTTGAAAATGTGCCGTCCTCTTTGGAGTGATCCGGAGATGATGTCCGTCTCAATATTTTCAGTGTCATGGACATGTTTATGGTACATATTGTTACGGCTGTGGAAATTTGCAATACACCAGAAAGGTCCTCAGGTTAGATATATCGATAAGTTCATGTGTTAGTCCACACCCGTTGTTTAGAGGGAGTATGTGTGATTCATCCGGGCTGCGACGCTTTGAGTTTGCCATTTTTCTTTCTCTATCGTTATTTTGGACCAATATTCCCCCAACAACCACACCACCTGTCAATACCGAACGTCGTGCTGTCCAGGGCCCGTTCGGTGATTCTTGCCGAGCGCGTCAAGCCACGGGTGCACATGGATCCTTTCAGGAGAGGAGAAGCGGATCAGGAAGGCTTCACGCCCCTTTTCTTCAATCCAATGACTGAGCATCGGGTGGTATGGCCCCGCCTCCGAACCCGCTGTGAATGTGTTCCTTTTAGGAGAGGTAATTCGGATCAGGAGAGGCTCATGCTCCTTTTTGCCCGACCAATGGCTGAACGCCGGGTGGCGTGGCCCCGCCTCCAAGCGTGTTTTTATCCGCGAATCTGCATACAAGCTTCTCCCCGATCTATAAAGACGCGAGCACAACGCAGCTCGGTGGTGCAGAAAGGGGTGCAGAAAGTGGCGCTAGTCGGAAGTCGTGGAGTCTGAGTCGTGTGTTTGCGGGGATCGGACGGCGAAGGGGACGGAGCTCGGAGTGGAGGTCGAGGGACGAGTCACGGAGTGGAGCAGGGACGCTGAAGAGGACTCAGGGGCGAGAGTTCGCCGGAGTCGGTGCGGTCCCGAGACCCCGCTAGCGAGACAGAGCGTCCGCCATTCCCCTCTCCTGACCCCGAGCATCAACAATTCCCCCCTCCCCCCCATCCACGCTGAAATAGCGCCGGTAACCCCGTCTGTTCCCCAACCCAACTGTGGTGCTGACCAACACGCGCCTGCGCAACGCATGCCGAAGGAGCTCACCGACCATACCAGGGGCACTGAGTCAGGCGCGTTACGCGGACATTGCGGCTAGCCCGCCATCGCGCCACGAGGGTGTGGGTAAAACCCCTTCAGTCTCGTGGACCTGGCCGATCACCCAGGTCCCACGTTCATTTGGTCCACGGACCTGTCTGCCTCCTTGTCTGTGAGGGTGGCTTGTATTTTCTTTGCTTTTGGTGTAAATGTGTGTGTGTGGCGCCAGTCTATTAGGTAAACCCGTATAAGTGCTTGTACATTGCTGTATTCCGTTTTAACTCTGCGTTGTGTTCTTGCTATAACTGTAAATACGTGCTTGTCTGAGTGTGAATTAAAAGTGCTTGTCAAACTGTTTCTCGTTTCGTTGCGTCCTTTCCTCTGGTTGACATTTCTATCTTGCATCACGTAAGGAATTGGTAGTGGGTGTGGACACCCAATAAATAATCTGAACCGTCGAGGTCGACGATAACTCCGGTCGATTATCCCTGCAGCACGGAACGAGCAGCTTAAGCGGTTCGTGTCCGAAGTCGACCTGCGGCATGGTACAACTCCTCGGTACGCTACCCGTGCGGGTACTTAGGTATATCGACATTCGGAGATTCACCCTATTTCGCGCGGGTAGAATGTGGACTGGGTTGTGGTGAGGTTAAACCCCCACCCGTGACTGGCTCCTGGCGGTAGTTCCAGGAGGGTCATGACTGAATTGTCCGTTCCGGTGGGCGATGCGTCGCGATTCGAGTTACGTGGCCGATCGCATGTCGGGCGGGCGAAATTTGAAACAATATAGTGGCCTGCAAAAGTATTCACTTCACTCCAAAATTTCCCCATTTTGATGTCACCTGAGCTTATTTCATGATGCTTTCAAATCAAACTTAATATATTAGAGTACTACATCATAAACTATGACATCATGATAAAGCTATTAAAAAAAATGCAGATAAGATGTGAACAAGTTGGATTAACAGAGAAAATCACATGATTCGCAGTTGCACAAGTATTCAAACCCTTTGCCGACAAACAAACCCAAAATCACTTGAGGATAAAATTATTTGTTTGAAAGGTTACAAAATAAGTGTAATAGGTTTCACCTGCATGTAATCAGTGGTTTAAGGTTTAAAAAAAAAGCTCCCGTATTTATCGATGCAGTTTTATGATGCAACTCACTTGGACAACCAACAAGGGAAACATGAAGACCAAGGAACTTTTCAAAGAAGACAGACATGAAGTGGTGGAGAAGCACCATAAAGGAGAGGGTGATTAGAAGATTTCAAAGTCACTCATTATCCCTTTGAGTCGAGTGAAATCCATTATTAAGAAGTGGAAGATGTATCATACCACCCAGACTCTACCCTGAACAGGTCGCCCATCCAAACTCAGCAACCAGACAAACAGGAAGCTGGTTTGGGATGTCACTGTACATCCAAGAATGACTTTGAAAGATCTGCAAGGCTCTGTGTCTGAGATGGGGGTCAGTGTTCACCAATCAACAACATCCCATTCCCATCACAAAGCTGGCCTCTTTGGACAGGGAGAAAGAAAGATGCCATTACTGAAAAGATGCATCTAAAAGCTCGTATGTAGTTTGTGTGAATGTATCTTAATGACACTGCAGGCATGTGGAGAGAAGTTTTGTAGTCAGACGAGACAAAAATTTACCTTTTTGGTCTCAATTCAAAGTGTTACATCTGGTACAAGCCTAACACTGCACATCACCCACTCAACACCATCCCAACTGTCAAACATGGTGGTGGCAGCATCATGTTATGGGGCTGCTTTTCATCAGCAGGGATTGGCAAGCTTGTCAGGATAAAAGAGACAATGGACGGTGCAAAGTACAGGAGAAACCTTGACGAAAACCTGCTTGAGTCAGCCATGAATGTGAAACTGGGTAGGAGATTCGCATTTCAGCAGGACAATGATCCGAAGCACAAAGCTAAAGTCACACTGGAGTGGCTGAATAAGAAGAAAATACATGTTCTTGAGTGGCTCAGTCAAAGTCCTGATTTGAATCCAATTGAACATTAATGGGGAGACTTGAAGATTGCAGTCCATCTATGATCCCCATCAAACTTGGCAGAACAAGAGTAATTTCCACATGAGGAATGGGTAAATATTTCACCATCTCACTGTGCTAAACTAGTAGAGACCTATCCAGAAACTCATAGCAGTCATTGCTGCAAACGTTGTTTCCACCAAGTACTGACCCCAGGGACTGAATATTTTTGCAACCAGTGAATTTTAATTAGTGCATGTTTTTTTTGCAGGTATTCCTGACATGTAACCTCCTTCAGCTATAAGTGTTTAATTTGATCCCTTCAGTTATGATGAAAAAAGTTCAATTAAAAAAAATTGTTCCTACATAATTCATAATTCATCTAAATGTGGCTTTATTGGTAGGAGGTGAATACCTTTCACCCCGTACATACTCATGACTCCATTTTTGCTCTTTACTTATTGGGGTTCTTTCTGATGATTCCAATGCGATATTTGGTCTTCCGTTTGGTTTGCAGGCCACTGTATCAAGAACAGGATTGGTTTCAGAATGCCTCTGAGGAACACCAGCCTCTGGACGTACAGCATGAGAAAGAACTACAGCCACATCAACCTTCTGCTTGGGAATAGAAAGGAAATCTTACAAACAATATAGCAGGGAGCCCTGGATATTATCGTGCTGACAGAAATCAAGGCAGTGTCAGACATAATTAAATCCATGGAATATGTCCAATGAGATAGCTTTTATCTCTTGGTTGAGATTGAGGGCAAAAATACCAAGGTGGAAGAGAAACTGATGGTCAGAGGCTATCATGCTAACAAAGAGGTGAATCCTGAGGTTTACTATAATTATCAATTCAATTACATTGCTTATGGTGGGGATAAGGCTCACTGCTCTTGAGTTGAGATGGTAACTTTTATACCTTTCTTATGAACTGTGGTAATATTGGTGATTTTCCATGATGCAATCAGGCAGCCCTCAGATAAGTACCGAGCAAAGAGCAGAGAAAGAGGAGTAGATAGAGCAGATGAACACTTTTTGAGTGTAGAAGCAACTGATGCTGTCAGGATCAGTGGCAGCAGAGTCAGGAGTTGCTGGGAATCTCACTTCCTTGGCAGGAGGGAAGTTCACATGCTACAAAGGCAGGGGGAAGGGAAGAAAGAGGGGGTTGGATCAGGGAACTTGACCTTTTCTGCAAAGACAGAGTTAAGGCAATCATCCCTAGCATGAGCAGTGGCCATTGTCACACCAACATTCAAGAGTGAAGGAATAAATGAAAAGCATGTTCCAAAGACAGACTTGACCAATTGCCACCATTTTTTTTTGCAAATGGTGAGAGACCTGTGAGTTCAGACTGCAAGTGGGTTTGACACTGAGCTGTGACTCATGTGAGGACAGAAACACAGTGTTTGCAAGCTTTCCAGAGAAACAACAAGTACTCATCAGTTGGATTGCTTTTCTATGAGGAAGAGGCATGTTGCTTTCTGTGAAGAAGAGGCAAGATGTTTGCTGGAAATTGCCTGCCTCACCACATGAATCATTGTACGAATGAAATGTTTGGCAGGATAACTTGAGGCATGGAGGTATGAACTTATGATCAGAGAGAGAGAGAGAGATGGTAGAATGTGGAGAAATCAGTCCCCACACTGTCCATCTCCAGAGATAGGACACGTTTGGAGAGATGACACACTGCAGGTAAGTGTAATCTTCCCAATTAAACAAAGCATCTTGGTCGTTCCCTGAAGACTACCAGAGAGCAGACACTTTGAAGAGTACATTACCTAATGAACAAATGGAAGCTTAGAGAAAGTATGGGTGGGAAGTTTGACATATAGTTTGATAATCCAACAGATTGATAATCCAATCAGCTGTAATTGTGTAAGATGAAGTGACCACAGATGAAGAAGAGAGTTGGGGTGTGAGCAGAAGAGGAAGTATATGTTAACTAAAGGAGCTTTATATAACTTTCAGTCATTACAACCGGGAAGGCTGCAGACTATGCACAAACTACATTGTGCTATGGAGAGGAACATGCATCCAGAGATATTCCATTTGGATTGAGGGGAACAGGTGCAATGGGAAAGCGAGCTCTTGAAAGTTACCACAAGATACTATTAGCATGCACATTGAGTCTGTCAAAGTAATACAAGGACCAAACCAATGTCAAAACAGGGAAGGAAATAAGTGATTCCAGCATATCTTATAATGTAATTTTCTGTTACATAGATAATATAATATTTAGGGATGAGGCAGAATCCTGTTGGGAGAAATCGATGAGGTTGGAGAATAGGCTTCTGATGTTGATTAACAATATGGAAAAAGTTGGGTGATGCACAGCTTGTTGTGTGATGCATCGTGAATAGGAGTGTTGGGGTAATGAGTAGTGGAATGAGCGGAAGAGATGCAGTGAAACACATGGGCAATGGGGGTGGCAATGTGATCAGTTATGATGAGGGCATGCACAGTGGTGGTGGTGGTGGTGGTAGTGCAGCATTGCATAAAACACAGTCCCCCAAGATTATATCCTGCATCATTTGTATCAAACAATACAGTTGGGGAGGAATTAGGGGTTCCCATGCACCCCCTCTGGGATTTAATGACACCGGGTTTTTTAAACTGCCAAGGGTGTCTATTAATAGATTTGACATGTTCCCAAGAAAAAAGGTGGCTCGAAGGGTCCATTCGGCGGCCATCTTGGATTTCGTCACGAACGTCAGCGAAAATTTTAATGTCATAACTTTTTTACCACATGTCCTAGAAACAAATGAACGAACTTTTTCAACTAATTGTGGGATTGTAAATCATTTAAGAACATTATTTTAGCGTTTAGATGCCATTTATTAGATCAAAATCGAGAAAAACCTTCAAAATTGGACAAAATGTGATCATTTTTCAAGTATCGTCTGAATATGTCAAGTTTGTTTGCGAAGTTGATTCGCTTTAGAAGCTGGCCAACATTTTTCCTCTACTACATGATGTCATTGGAGTAACATTGTGTCTCTGTGTTTTACAGGTGAATGGTAGAAGTGAATCTATGCCCTTACGAAGCTTCATTTCACCATGGATCGTGGCCAAAAGCAAAAAATGACCAAAGCATCTGGTGAACTCTCATGTACAACCAAAACTGAAAAATGCTTAATACATGTGGTGAGGAGTGTTAAACATGACAAATTTACGGCATTGCAAACTGTTGCAGACCCGACAGAGAGACTGGCATTGTTCCACGAGATTCGTAATCTGAGATTGGCAGAATCACCCTCATCTGCACTCCGCATGGAAGAGGTATGCCGACAGATACCAGACTCATTATATGGTTATGATTTGACCATTACAGGCTACCATAGGGGCTGCTATCAGTATTTCTCAAAGAATCTAGATCGTCTAAAAAGCCGAAATCGTTCTGAACCCGCCTTCTCTCATTGCCACTCTCCCCGGAAACCAGGAAATACGGCAACTGTGTTTGGCCTGGAGTGTATCTTCTGTGAAAAAGAGGGACCCATTCATGTGACCATTAAAAACACTCGTACCACACAACGTCCAACTAAATTTACAATGACTGAAGCATGGCAGAAGATTGAAGCTCTTGCTGAGGAAAAAGGGCAATCAATCACTTCTTCGGAGGATCAAAGGTGTTCATCTCTTCGCAGCTGAAGCTCGGTTCCATTCCTATTTCCGAAAAGAGTTTGAGCGGGCGTCAACACGAGGTTAACAGCAAGAACCCTCAAACAATTGCAGAACAAGCTAATCTGACTGCCGCTCACAATGCAGCCTTCAATGCAGTGGTTGATTTCATAGAGCAGCACGTAATTATCCAGAAACAAGCAATTCAACTTTCTTCGCTTCGCTTAATCTATGTTGCCAAACTCGATGAAACTGCTTTTGCTAATCCTAATTATCGTTCGGAGAAACTAATGCGACGGCTGGAAAAGCATACACACCTAGGAACAAAACTCTCGATCAACAAGGTTGAATCTGATGAGCAAAGTTTCATTTTGTTCTACTTGGTTTATAGCTCTTCCCTAACAGTTGGAGAAGCTGTTAGTCAACTTTACAAGGTATATCATCAAGACCAAGGACAGCATAAAGGAAGTTGCACTAATGTTGCGAGGAATCATCCGTCGAGCATTCAAGGAGGGCAAGGATGTTCCATGGCTTCCGACTGCAGCTGATCTCACCGTCAATACAGATATGCTCCCAGAAGAACTCCAGAAATTTCTCAATCTTGTCATATCTGGAAACCCTCCATCCAAATGTGAGAAGTCTGAGCGCTTGGTTTTATCGATTGGACAGACCTGTGTCGCTCTTACAAATTCAGAGTGGAAACTCCCGAAACACATTTTGCTGTGTCTGACACTCAGACATATGTACAGAAGTAAGCAACTTACAACCCTTCTCAGTCGACTTGGTAACTGTGAGACTTATGATTTCGGTATTGAGCTAGAAACTGCTTTGGCAAAAGCGCTGGACCAGTCATCTACGCGGCTCACCCCACAGATTGTGAGGGGTGAACGCAATAGCCTCTTCCATTCGGAGTGGGATAATTATAATCAAAGGCTGACAGGTAGTCACAAGAGCAATGGTGTTAATGCATCAGCCGGAATCATGATACAGGAGACAAAAGATGGCATTGAACCTCAACAAATCAGGAACTTCCCAACCATTCCTAAGTCCAAGGAGCGTAGTGTCAAACTACATCCGCCGGCATCCCTACCTCCACTGCACATATACAAACGAGATGGACCAAGAATGGAGAAATGCACATTTGATCCTCCTCCAGAGAATGAACAGCGCTGGAAAAATGGTCTGCACGTCTATCATGTGTGGTTGTTATGCCGGAAAGTGTGCAGTTCTGGCAAGCAAACAGTTCCAGCTCTCGGTGGGTTCCTATCTGCTACAGGAAAAGCACCATCGATTACTATCCTAGCATTAACGAGCCAATAACTGAATACAACACCATTAAGCAGCTGCTACACATGTGTCAAGAAGCTACTGCACAGGTCGGTCAAGAGTACACGATCACGACATTCGACCTCGGCGTGTGCATGAAAGCACTCCTACTCATTTAGGTGATGAAGAAGAAGATGATGAAGGAGAAGAGGAGGATGAAGAAAATGGAGTGAATGACTTTGAGGATATGTTAACCTATCTTGATTGTGACAGTGATGATGATGATGACTAAAGTTTTAGTTTTTATGGTTTAAAACGAATAGGTGGCAACAATTTGACGTATGTGATGGAATACGATACTTTAAAAATGGTCCAATTTTGAAGGTTTTTCTCGATTTTGATCTAATAAATGGCATCTAGACACTAAAATAATGTTCTTAAATGATTTACAATCCCACAATTAATTGAAAAAGTTCTTTCATTTATGTTTCTAGGACATGTGGTAAAAAAGTTATGACATTTAAATTTTCGCTGACGTTTGTGACGAAATCCAAGATAGCTGCCGAATGGACCCTTCGAGTCACTTTTTTTTCTTGGGAACATGTCAAATCTATTAATAGACACCCTTGGCAGTTTAAAAACCCAGTGTCATTAAATCCCAGAGGGGGTGCATGGGAACCCCTAATTCCTCCCCACTAATATATTTCTCATCAAAAAAGGTATCCACTGTATTTCAGCTATTGTGGAACCAGGTAATCCATCCACCATTACAAAAGTTTTTCATTTCATGCTAAAATATGTTTCATCAATGAATACAAAGTAGTTGTAGTTGCATCAGATCTCTTCACTTGCACATCTTTTTGGACCTTCTGAATGGAAAGTTTGATGATATTGTTGAAGGAAGAATACTTTTATAACTGGTTTGTACTTTCACACATATTACCTGGAAAAAGTATTTTTTTTGTTTTTAGTGATAAAATTATTTCACTCATCAGGTATTGAAGGGGGTATCGAGTGCAGGTTTAAGCCTGAGTCTTAGACGAGGAAAAGAGTGATCACAGACCTCAGTAAAAGACCAGGAATCCATGAAAATAATGGGTTAAAGATGTACAACTTTTCAGCAGTCATATTTATCTGATGGCATCAGCATACTATCATACCTCTTATAGTGTGCTACCTCTGAGAACACTTTCACATTACACTCAAAGAAAAAAATATTCATTTAAAAAATACAACGAAAGAAAAATGGGAAAAATAAAAAAATAATAATAAAAAAGAGAAGACATCTGCAATTCAAAAAGTGATTGCTCGGGGTAAGCCTCCACTGGCCTATCCTTTTTTTATCCTGAAATGTGGGCGATCGCCCCCAATTTTCCCTTTGCCCAATATCCAATGATGGCATATTTTGTTTCGACTTCCATATGACCATGACCTTCAACATTTAGGGATGAAGTAAAAATTAAGAAAATGTGCCCCTATCAACAATCTATACATGAAACTCAACATCATGAAAATCGGAGGAAGATTATTCATGTTAGGGTCAAAAAGGTGTTTTTTGTTAATGAGGCCACAATCCGAAAAAAGTACTGTAAGTCACGGACACTCATCAAATATCAGGTGCACGTCTTCAGTGCAGGCCAATTATAATGATGCAAGAATATATTGGAAGGCCAAGAGGTCTTTGAGAGTGTGCTTTCGCAATATTGAGCAATGACGAAAAAATGCATTTTTTTCAGACCACCATTTGACCATGACCTTTAACTCGGCAGGGTATGATGCAAATTAAGGTTTATACACCTTATTGTAAGCTATACAGAGAGCAAAATTCAGTTCCGATCGGACAAACCTTAATCGAGTTATGAAGAAAAATGTTAAAATGGCTACAATTAGGTCATTACCCAAAAAATTAAGTCAAGGTCAAAAAAGATGAACTCTGCATACTTTTTATTCCCATTATTGATGCAACATTTCATTCCAAAAGACCCAGCAAGATCCGAGATACAGCTTGGATATTGGCAGAAAAAAGGGAGAACAACCTAAAGGGAGGTCTCGTACTCCAAGGGGTCAAAGACCTTGACCTATAACCTGGAGGTGTATGATGTAAATCAAGTATAAATGCACCTTGCTCTAGGCTATCTATAGAGGGCAATTTCATTCCAATCAGACAAATTTTAGTCAAGTTTTGGTGAAAAATGTTAAAATGTTTATAATTGGGTCATTACCTTCAAATTAGGTGAAGGTCAAATAAAATGTCAACCCCACATACTTTTTATACCCATTGTTGATGCAAAATTTCATTCTGAAAGTTCTCATATTGGCAGAAACAAAGGGAGGAAAACCTTTATGGTGGTTTAGTACTCCAAGGGATGTAAAATGTTGACCTTTCACCCAGAGGGGTATGATTTAAATTTAAAATAAGCATAAATGCACCTTGATCGAGGCTATATATACATGATAATTTTGTTCCTATAGTAAAAAGCGTCATCAAGTTATGCTGAAAAATATATAGATGTCTATAATTAGGTCATGGCCTTAAAATTAGGTCAAGGTCAAAAGATGATGTCAACCTCGTATATTTTATATTCCCATTATTGACGCAAATTTTCATTCTGAAAGTCCCAGCCGGTTCCAAGATACAGCTCAGAAATTGGGAGTGCAGGAAGAATTTTTTTTTCCATGTGGTGGTTTAGTTCTCCTAGGGGTCGAAGAAACTCTGTGGGACCATCATAAATTGGGGGCACTAATTGCACAGAGTGCCAACAAAGAATCGATGCACTCATTTAGAATTTAGTTTGAATACTTAATTTCAATTTGAAAAGGGGCTGCTTTATGACCTTCAACCCTCAACATGGAAGAAGATGTCCAGAAGAACATGGAGAAAAATTCATATTTGTGTGGAGAATGAAGAGAAGCATACAGATAAATTCAAACTGTGTGCATCGAGGCTTTGTCGCCACTGTTAAAACAAATGATACAACAGCAATAACATTTCCCCTATCCTACAGGGAGAGGTTTCAGAATGAAAAATATTCAAGTAAACGGCTTACAAGTACTGTAAAGTACGTAACAATTAAACGTAACCACTGCTATGTCTTTCTCATGAGCCAATAAGATTGAAGCCCTCTCGGCCAATCAGTGCGCGTCTCCTTCCATGTGTTGTTGGGAGTGTTTTGAGTGTTGTTTATGGTATATTTTGTTTCTTACACACAGGTCTACAAGAGCTCCGCATGGTTGTTGTTGGGGTTGGGGTCGATTTTTGAAATGTGCACCCATTGGTCGGACAGCTGCCGGACCGCACCCACACTTGTCGCTTGACTCCACCTAACATGGCACCCAGACAAAATAATATGGCCACCGTCTTGGTTTTCTGGTGGGACAATGACAACAGGCATGCATGCCTCTGCTGATAATACACTGCTTGGATTCGTTGCATCAGATTTCCATTGGCTTTGTTTGGTTCGATTGTTACTCATCATGAAGGACCCTGAAAAATGTAATCATATGTCGAATACAAATTATTCGTAAGGTTTAATCAAGCCTACCAGCACGCATGTATGCGCCTCTAAAAAAAATAGTGTCACGTCATTTTTGAATGGCCCATATTTTGGTTAAACAATCCGTGACCGTGTGATGAATCCAATTGTTCTGATATAACCATGATATAACCATGTTTCCCAATCATGTTATTCATCTTGTAAGAGTGCTTTAAATGCGAGTTTCCCAATTGGCCCGTTACTGGATTTTGTAGTAGGTTGTGACCACAGTGTGGTCATTCTTGTTTATGTTATATGATAAATACAGTTTGTTTGTTTTCTTATAAAACTCGGCTCGAACATTTTTACATAATGAGATCCAACGCCCAATGAAGCCATCCTATGGCATTCATACTTCATATATACGCTCGTGGAAAACCTTTCTCCAAAGGCACAATGTTATAACAACCTCTTATAGTGCTATTTTAATTGTGCTGACCCCTGTGGAACACATCCCTATCATTATAAGAAGTATGATAGAATTTGTAAGCGAAGACTCAAAGTAAGTAGGTGTACTTGCATTTCCATTTAATATTGAAATTATTTTAGTAAATGTTTTATCGGAAAGACAGATGTCAGAATTCATGAAATATATACAAAACAAGGCTTACTTTGCACAATTGGCACATGCCACCTTCGAACAATGGATGTTCCACCATGATGTCCAAGCTCCCGCAAGCCAGGCAAATGTCTACACACAGCAGGAGAAAATTATCAGGGAACAGAAAATATTAAGTGCAAAGGGTGGTGTTATCTTTGATTATATATATATATATATATATATATATATATATATATATATATATATACATATATATATATATATATATACATATATATATACATATATATATATATATACATATATATATATATATATATATATATATACATATATGTACATATATGTACATATACATATATGTACATATACATATATGTATATATACATATATATATATATATATATATATATATATATATATATATATATATATATATATATATATATCTTCTTCTTCTTTCGGCTGCTCCCGTTCGGGGTCGCCACAGCGGATCATCCGTATGATCCGCATAGTGATTTGGCACATGTTTTACGCCGGATGCCCTTCCTGAAGCAACCCTGGTCGCCTCTTACGACACAGGGATATGGTACACCTATTTTAATCGGGGTAAACACCGGCCCAGTACACTGGTACTCATTTCGCCGACCTCGGAAGGATGACAGGCTGATTCAACCCCCTGGTGTATTAATTCAGTGGCCCAACGGGGCTTGAACTCAGGACCTTTTGGATCCCAAGCCGCTGCCCTCACCACTGCGCCAACACCAGGCTTATCGATATATGTATATATATATATATATATATATATATATATATATATATATGTATATATATATATATATATATACATATATATATATATATACATATATGTATATATATATATATATATTTATATATATATATATATATATATATATATATATATATATATATATATATATATATATATATATATATATATATATATATATATATATATATATATATATATATATATATACAAATCGACTCCTCAAAACAATAACGGTTAAAGCAGACTTGTACCCCTTATCATTATTGAGTTCAATCAAATCAGCGGACCAGATATAATCAACTTCCTTGGAATAAACTTTCCTTCTACGAAACTTTGTGAATATTGGTTTATGTAATTCATCAGCTAATTGCTCTTCAATCTTAATGACATCATTAGAGCCTATAAGTATTTTGAATTTCCAAGTCCAAGTTTCAATTTAGCACTGATCATCTTCTTCACAATAAAACGATCAACTTTTTCTCTCAAGGTTGGATTTTGTATCAGAGACAAATTATACAACATTTCTCTATCGGCTTCATGCTTTTCTTCCAACGTTGTGGTATTCCCATAATCAATATCATGTCTCATGCACACTTCATCAACTCTATTGATGGGTTTTCTCCATGATTTAGGATTGTCTGCCTCATCTAATCTTTTATCCAAGTTTGTGCCTGGACCACAGAAAGAATACCCTGGTAGATGTAATTCCCCTGGTATTCCAGTAGTTGTAAATTTACTTCCTGATAAAAACTTTTGTATATCTCTTCCGAGTTTGTGTTTGGAGATAAATTGATTTTTTTTTTGAACCACACACCGAACATATACCTTTTTGTATAACCCTGTTATTTTTACTTTTAATATATGAAATATTTTTAGTATTAGTTTTCTTTTTACATTTGAGACAATAACTCATTTATTTATGTGAAAAAATTCCTGCAGAGTGCAAAAACCTTTTTAGTTTCCAACATGCACATTTGAATCTTAATTTTTAAAACATAAAGAATCCTTAGAAATGCCTTCACTCTCTCCTCCATTTATTTAAGAAAAAAAATAAGAATGAAAAACTTGAATTAAAATGAATATCTTGTCGATGTCAAATAGTCTTGTCGAAAGTATTGCAAATAGACTTGTCAATTCTTTGTTTTCCTCCTCGGTGGGTTGAGTTATTTTCTGTAATACCACCAATCTTTTTTTAATCTTACTGGTTTCCATATTTTGATATTTATTTTGTCTCGCTCTTTCCTCCCTCTCCTTCTCCCTCTCCTCCCTCTCCTCCCTCTCTCTCTTCTCTCTCTCCTCCCTCTCCTTCTCTCTCTTCTCCCTCTCCACCTTCTCTCTCTTCTCTTTTTCCTCCTTCTCTTTCTTCTCCCTCTCCTCCTTCTCTCTCTTCTCCTTTTCCTCCTCTTCCCTCTCTTCTTCAACTCCTTCCTCATCCCTTATTATCCTTGAATCGCTTGCCCCCCATAGAATATCATACATATATTCATCAGGATTTCTTGTTATTCCTGTATCCAAAATAATTTTTTTTACAACAGGAAACCAATAAAATTTCTTTTGAATTTCTAAAAGAGCCTTACCTTTTCTTAACTTTATAATTTTTTCATTATTTAACATTCTAATTAAATCTAAAGTTGTCGGTTTATCAACATCAGCATAATGCCAATCTTTTATTGAAAATACCTCATTCTTATGTTGCAGAACATATTTATTAAAATACCGAATACTCTTTTCTTGAAGGTATGCTTGGACACAGAAATGATAATTTTCTTGGAGCCTTCTTGCTGTCATTTATGTATTAGAAATATATGTATGAATAATATTATGGCACGAAACACCTCCCCATCTTCCCATAGTTAAATCATTTTGTAATTCCTCACTTATTATATATAATCCTGTTTTTTTCTGTTTTCATGATATAAACAAGGGCAAAACCATTATTATATTTACCCTTATTAAATTCTTTTATTTGTTGTTTACTAATCGTGGCCCCACAAAACTCATTCTCGATACCAAGTGGATAATATTCTTCCTTACGAGACTGATTTAATTGTTCCAGGTCTTCGAGGTTAAATTTAAATGACCAATTATACCCTAAATCATTCATATCATACCCCCATTGTTCTATTCTCATACAAACGATACGCCCTTCTTCATAAAAATTTATTTTATTTCGAACTGTGAATTCTGTATGACCTGGAGATAATATCAACACTTCTGTATCTTTGGAATACACGGCCATTTTATTTTAAGATATATGTATATATTGTGATAAATCGCTTAATCTCACCAAGTCATTCGCGTCAGTCGGGCTTGGATAATTTTTTAATTTATAAGCATTTTTCATGTTAATATTTTTGGTTATATTATATTTATGTCATTCAGCCTGTGCCTTTGTGTAATAATTTGATAAATCAATATCCAGTTCTTGGGATACACCAAAGATAGAACCATCTTTACCAACATAAGTCATTAATATTAGATTAAAAATAATATCATAAAATTTTTTATTTTTGTTGAGTTGAAATAACACATAAAGATATAATTGACCACAACACTTGGAATTTAATACTTGGACTTGAAATGTTTGATAAACACCATTCTGTAAGAATTTTATGACTTCAACAGGTGGTGGAAGACCAAAACAATCAAAATAATATTTGTCTTGACTATTAAAAATACAAACTCAATGAGAACCGTTCCCATTATTATCTTCTAAGTTAATAATAATATTCTTTGTATGTTTTGGCACATTTGTTAATTCATCTCTCATACAAATAACCACATTATAAATTTTTAATTTCTTACAATATTTGACGAGTTGTAAATTTGATGTTGTATTCTTTCCAAATTCTTTAAACCACTCATCAATGCTCAATTATTTTTCGAAAGATATAATCCATTACCTCTTTTCCTTAATTTTACACCTGCTTGTGCTCTAGAAGAAAGTATATCTCCAACTAACAATCTCGCTTTATCAGGCAGACCTTCAAGTTTTTCAGCAAAATCTACAATTACACCACTTCCACTAATTTGTTTCTCCAACTCTTTGTTATGTCTTTCCAATTCTTTTTGAGCCTGGAGTTGAGCCTTCCTTTCGTTGGCAGTTTTCACCGCTGTTGAAATACCACCCGTCAATGCTCCAACTGCACTTAAACCAGCAAATAAAGGAATTAGAAATGGGAGAAATCCTCCACTCGTCTCTCTCATTGAATATTTTTTCAACATTGGTTTTGTCATTTTAATTTTAAGTGAGCCAGTGTCATTCAAGATTTTAACCTGTTCTCTTGTGAGCAAAACATCAATTCTTACTGCTCCTTTTCTCTGAATTGTATTAATGTTAATCGTACAAGGCTTTTGATTTTGAACACAAGATGATAGTTCATGAAGATTGATTTGATTAACATATACCCCAGTTGGTACTTTGCCACTCATTTATTTAACAAAAAATTACGTGAGACTAATCATCACACCATTATCTGTATTAATCTGTAATTCTGTTTCGTCCAAAAGCAAACAATATGTATCAACTTCTTCACTCTCTCCTCTTTCAATATATAGGGAAGTATCCACTCGATTAGACTTTATAGTTTCCTTTTGAGCGCTCAGGTCAAACGCATAGATTGTATACAAACTTTTAAATGCTGTCATATCCAAAATAGGTTCTTTATTTCCATTACTTTCACATACCTTTTGGTAAGACTTGTATGCTTCAGCAAAATCATTTTTTTCCCAATTAATTTCCAATCTATCTCGTGGATAAAATGTTCCATCTAGAGAAACGCGAAGTTGTTTCACCTTAGCATTATCACTCAATGCATTATTCTTATCAGTCGCAGTATCACCATCTGGCTTTTTAAAAATGATCCACAGATATCGTGGCTTTCCTTCCAGAAAACCCAAATTCCACGTGTAAGTAGTTTGGTTGAGTTTAACGTGTTGACATCTTCTTCTGAGGTATGATACACTGAGTGGTTTCTTTGAGTTAAGTCTTCTATTCAACATCTCTTCTGTTTTAAGATTAGGAGTATATTCACTGATATACCAACTCATTTCCTCAATTACAAATTTATTCTGATCACCAAAAGCATTACCAACACCAAAAAGCAATCTATTTTCATTATCATTCCTTTGAAGTTGAAATCTAATTTTAAGACCATACAGAACTTTATCATGATCACAAAATCCAAATATACCTTAAAGAGGAACTGCCACAGTAAAACTATTTTCTGCTTTTGTATCATCATTATACGCTCCTTTCCTTTGAGTATATCCAGGGTCTGTGTTTGTTCCCGTTGACATATCAGGAATAAAACCTTCGACAGACCCCTTTCCCATTCTATCACTGAATGTATAGAGTGTAAATTTCATCATTTCAGATACAGCAGAGACATAATCAACCGCTTCAACTTCTTGTGTTCCAATATACAAACGAACACTATCAAACATTTTCCAGAAGAAATCATTGACAAGTGTAGCGTTTGTGTTATTCCCAGCCTTAGTGAATTTAAATTTACACAACAAGAAACTTTCGGATAGATTCAAATAGGTTTGTTGATTATTTATTTCAAAACTTTTTGTACCATTCGTATTCCAGTCTGTTCCAGTTATTGCATTTACCTTGAAGTAATCTTCTTTTTTAGTGGAGTTTGAGATGATAATAGTATCATCCAAATCATAGATACTATCAATTGCTACCATACTTGTATTTATTTAGGAAAAAAAGATGTTAAAACTTTTGAAACCCTGATCCAAGTATTCGAATTCTTTTCTGTCGTTCTTGGGGGGACAACTGAGTTTTGCCTTTCTTAATTTCTTTTATTGCTTGTAATTTTTGAGATTCCTTCTGGGCATCTTTTATGCTCTTTACAGCACCTGCTACATTTCCCACAGCAGAAGCAGTTGAACCAATTAGATCTTTACGTTTTAGAATAGTTGAACCAATACCCATGAGAGTATCAATTATCCCATCTCCTCTAAATTGATGTCCAACACCCCTTTGTCTCGTAGGTTTATAGTATCCTCTACCAAGATACATACCTTCACCCTTGTAGTATGGGGAAAGGAACATCCCATCCCCTGAAATTATTTTATATTTTCCCAACTCGTGTTTCCTCACAATAACCATCACATTTATTTATTGGATATGCTCCGGGTGAGACTGTTATCGTTTTATATCCACTTCCGGGATTATAACTAAACTTGTCATTTTTATCAGTTATATTAAATAAGGTATTATAAGTTTCCATGGACAATAAAGATGCCTCATATTCTTTTGTTGGGTCAAGTTGTAGTGGGTATGGGAATGAAGATGTGTGGTCGCTTGTTGTGAAATTAAAACTCAGGATTGTGCTTCTCATCTTATTTAATGAGATAAAATGTCTTTATATTGAGATTTATTAATTATTTTCATGTTCATCAACTGGTCTAAAATGGCTGATGCTTCATTAAAACAATTGTTATTTCCAGCCTTCTTACTACCTAACAACAATAACAGTCTATTAACTAATTGCGATGGGTCATTTGGAAGAAAACTAATACCTGAACCAAGGATACTTAAAGCCTGAATAATGTGTTTCTCCTCATTTTTCCTACTTTTACTAGAAATACTTACCCTATAATTTGGAGTGTTCAGCAGATCAATATATACTCTATCATCATTATTTTTCATATCCAATGGTTTATCAATATACTTTGATTCATCCCTCACAGTTGAACCTTGTCTTCCATCTTTTGTGAGAAGAAACATTAATCTCAGAGTTAGTTTAACAGGGGGTTGAGAAGAACCTAAGAACCTTAATTCATCATTAAATATCAATACCTTTTCTTGAACAAGAAGAAATATTGCTGGTTGTTCTGTTGGAATGAGTCCTGCTTTGGTTTTTGAATCCGCTGAATATTCATTGTTTTGAAGAGCATTCACAATATAATCAGGGAGTCGATTAATCTCTTCCAGTTGTTGAAATAATCCTTCATCATCATATTCTAATTCTCTGATATGCTCTAATTCTTCCTCCATCATTTGATCAAAATCTTTTAACATTTGAAGTTTTTTAGGAGTATATTCTACTGTGGGAACTGTGGAAACAACTTTCATTTTTTTCTTGGGAAGTTTTTAAAAGTGGTTTAAAAATTTTCTCTTGTTTTCTTTCAAATGCTTCTTCGCCCATTAGTTTCTCTCTGCGTTTCTTCTTTATGTCTTCCTGTTGTTTTACAACTTTTGAAACCAACTCTTGATGTTCCTTAAATCTTCTTGCTCTTTCTTTTGCATCCATTTATTTATTGTAAAATATCATTTAATGAATTGACAAAGATCAACAGGGAAATTTTCCTTTTCTTCATCATTCAAGTAGATGTGTTCAAATAAATCCTTTTCTTAAATATTTCATCAAATTCTTTTTTAACATTAATGCGAGTTGTAATTTCTTCTTCACTAATACTTGCATCTCTGCTTTTCATACATTTGCGTTGAGTTTCTTCATCAACATCAAAACCGAATGATAAAATCTTCACTCCACTCAGATGTTTAATAATTTGTCTCGTTCCTTCTGGATTAGTTTCTAATATCCCAAGACCACCAGATTTTAGTTTCCTCAACTCACTCTTACAATGTGAATATTTTGTTGTACCAAGAGAAACCTCCTCAAATATTTGACCTTCATTCCTCAATCGCATATGTTCCTCCACTGAAATATAGTGATAATCTTCACCTTTTACTTCTCCAGGTCTTATTGCTCTAGTTGTTGTTGATACAATGCGTATCACGGGGTGTTTTTTAAGTAAATTTACAATATTCTCATTTGTACTACACAAGAACCTTGATTTATGAAAGTTTTTTCAGAAGCAGATTTACCTACAAGATTTACAATAATAGTTGTCATTTATATATGTAATTGTTTATAAAACAAAAAATATATCCCTTAATATCTCATCTTGTTTCACAACAATATATTTATATTTTTCAGTCGTGTGCTTCATGTAATCCTCAAATTTCTTTTTACTACATAATGTAGAACAATTATCTCTCCAAAAATTATTGATATCTATTGAATTTAACTTGAATAAAATAAAAGTATTAGCATTGTTTCTGATGGAACGACAAGGAAGTTGAAAGTACGATTGACTAAGATAAATACAATTACAAGAAGAATGTCTCCCTCTTGTGTCGTAGCTGTCCATTACCGTTTGGTTTCTCTCATTAACACAATCATAAAAGACAACGAGGTTCTTTTTTGATTTATCCAAATGTTGGGGAAACGGTATATCATCCGTATTATCACTAAGAATACAAGTTATCGGATTTGATTTCTTTTTACATCTCTGTGTATCACAAAATAGTTGAATTATATCTTCAATGTTATAATCATTTCGGTTTTTTTGAAGTTTAAATAAACCGATTATATCTTATTTTTGAAGACCAGCATAAAAACCTTGTGAGAGTAGTTGATACTCTGGTTGAAAACTCGACTTTGTGAAAATTATTAAATTATCATAATCTAAAAAGTTAGGAGTGAGGAGCATCTTTAAAAGTAAGCAGGTTTTTCCACATCCACTTGAACCAACTATGAGACATCTTAATAAATTTGGGAGATTTTTATGGTTGTTAAATTTTATCTTATTTTCCCAAATGGGTAAAAAAATCATTCATTTATATATTTGGAAAACAGGTTATTTAATTTATTATTGGCTTTTTTAGAAACTCTATGTTTTATCCTAAGTTCAGGTTTAATTTCAAGATTATTATATTTTACATTATTATATAATACATTATTTTATATTATACAGATTATTATATAATACATTATTTTATTTATACAATATCTTGTGTTGATATTTCCCTGAAAATCACATCCATGAATAATATATAACAACAATCCTTTGAACATTTCTCGAATACTTTCAGTTTCTTCCCTTGTAAGGAAAGGTGTGTAATCACCCTCATACTTTACATTCATTTCTCGAATCAATCTTGTAAAGTAATTCATTTTTGGTGTAAATCTAAAAGAATTATTTTCCTTTTTATTTTTTTATCATTAATTAGAAGATAATCACAGAATATACATTGTTTATAGGCTTTTGACTCTGTGTTTAATCCCCGTCTTTCACACGCAGGACAATTCTCAAATTTGTCATGTGGAAAATCAGGAAAGTCTAGCATATTTATAAAGTAAAACTTTACTTAAACTGAAATTCATCGATACTTTCAGTTGTATATTGACTCATATTTAATAATATTACCATCGATATCGATATACTTTTTTTCATTACCAGATTCAATGACAACATTTTTTATATTAAAGGTAATTTTAAAATGATCGTTCAATGCTATTGAACGAAATGTCATTTCACCTGATATATTAACATCCTTTATTTCATCAGGATTTACATCTTTGGGTTGTTGAAAAAAATACAAATTTCTCCTTGCATATTACAGATGGTCTTATCTTTTCTTTCTAAAGCTTCATCCATAAGGTTTTTGCTTTGTGATACTTTTTCTTGTTTCATTGCTTTTTCTAGTTTTGAATATATTACCAGAAGGAGAGGAGAAACTTTTGTTAGAGATACTTTAATTGATGTTCTACCAGGTATACTAAAAGCCCTTCCACTGAAGGAAATTGAAGAACTCATCATATCCACCATAATTGTTTTTATCCAATAGTTGTTATATTTATCTTTGTTCAATTTTACATCCTTAACATATTTCCAAGTATCTTTAACAAATGAAGAGATTGATTGAAACTTGTCTTTTGTGTCTTGAAACAATGTATTTATTTCGTGAAAAAGTTGGAGGATAAAATGGTTTTAAGCACAGATTCACCTGTAAAATAAACGAAATTTTCATCAAGAAAATTTTAGTTTAAGCAAAGATTTATTATATAAATATTGTGAATACAACATACTGTGATGTTTGTAATCACGAATATAAACATAATAGAAAACACCTCCGAACCAACAAACACACATTTAATCTATTTCATAAAATATCTCCTCTTGAGTTGGAAAGAAAACATTGTGATATCTGGTCAAAGGATGTTTTAAAGAGAAGTTATAATAGACATCTTCAATCACAAAAACACAAGGAAAATAAGTTTAAAGTTAAGGGAGACCATTATATTGAAAACACTGATGGGGCATTTAAAGGGCATATAAAAATAAGGATTTTTCAATTTGGAGAAACCGGTCCATCATCAATAGCTGAATCAATTGAAATAGTGAAACCTGATGTTGAAAAAGTTATTAAAAAGACATTAAAAGAAATGAAAACTTTAAAGTTTTATATGGGAGTGAAAATGAATATGAAAAGACAAGATGAAGAACAAACTCCTTATATGAGAACAGATCTTCATTTTATAACATCATTTCAAATTTTTTTGAATAGTGGGGTTTATGAAGAACTATCAAAACAAGAGGAGGATGTTGATAATACAGTGGTAGGAAGTGGATTCAATATTAAAAAAAATCATCTTTTTCGATATACACATTCTAAAATCAAACCCTCTTTAAGCTTCTTCTTATATTGAATTACCAAAAGAAATAAAACTAAAGAAGGCAGTTGTTAATATTAAGAACAATGATAATAAATGTTTTCTCTGGTCTGTTCTTGCTCACTTTCATCCACCAAAATGTAATTCAGAAAGAGTAAAACAATATATGAAATATGAGAAGACCTTGGACATTAAAGATTTTAAATTCCCAATGCCACTAACAGATATTCCAAAATTTGAGAAAAAGAATAATCTTTCTATTAATGTATATGGATTAACGGATACAAACAAAGTTCAAATATTAAAAATTTCAAACAACTATAAAAATGAAGAAACACGCAATGATCTTTTATATTTTAGTGTTAGAAATAATTTACATTACACATACATCAATAATTTATCAAGATTAATCTCTTCTCAGGTATTCAGAACAGCAAACAAAATATATCCTTGTAAGCGATGTCTTAATTCATTTCATGCAAAAGAACGATTAGAACAACATTCAAAATATGGTAGTAATCATAAATCAGCTGTAATTACAATGCCTAAACCTGGTGAAAAGATTTCTTTTGAAGATTATAATAAATCTATCATGCACCCATTTGTGATATACGCTGATTTTGAATGTATCCTTAAAAAGATAAATACTGCTTCTCCTAATCCAAAAGAATCATATACAAATAAATATCAAAAACATATTCCTTGTGGTTTCTGTTATTATATCAAATCATCTGTTGGAGAAAAGTATAACAAACTTGAACATTATAGTGGAAAAAAAGCTTCACAAGAGTTTGCAAAACGATTAGAAAAGGATTGTATAAGACTCACTAAATTAATGAAAGAAACAAATGAACCAATGAAATTAACCAAAGAAGAAAAATTAGAATTTAGAAAGAACAATATCTGTCATATTTGTGAGGGGGAAATTAAGGAGTCTAAAGTTAGGGATCATTGTCATCTTACTGGTAAATATAGAGGTCCCGCTCATTCCTGTTGTAATCTTAATTATAAATTACCTTCTTTTATTCCAGTCTTTCTTCACAACAGCGCCAACTATGATACACATCTATTTATGAATGAACTTTCAAAAACACCAGGGAATATTTCTGCCATAACAAACACAAGTCAAAAGTATATTTCATTTACAAAAATGATATTCACAAAACCTTAAACTCGTATTAGGTTTCTAGATTCTGACAAGTTTATGGGAACACCACAAGCCTACCTCGCATCAAATCTAAGTTCCACGGACTCTTTTCCAAATCTTAATTCATTCTTTCCAAAAGAGGAAATTCTCACTAAAGAGGAAATTCAGATTAAAGAGAGAATTCAAAGTAAAGAGGAAATTCTAATTAATGAGGAAATTAAGGAAGAAATTCTAACTGAAGATGAAATTCTAATTATAAAGAAAATTCTAACAATGAATCAAATTCTAATGAAAGAGGAAATTCTGATTAAAGATGAAATTCTGATTAAAGAAGGAATTCTCACGAGAGAGGAAATTCAAACAAGGAATGAAATTCAAAGTAAAGAGAAAATTCTTACAAGTAAGGGAATTTATCCTTATGATTATATGGATTCATTTATGAGATTTAAAGAAACACAACTTCCTTCAAAAGAAAGTTTCTATAATAACCTTTATGAAGAAGAGATAAGTGATAAGGAATATAAACACGCACAAGAAATATGGAAAATATTTAAGATAAAGAACCTTGGAGAATATCATGATTTATATCTAAAAACAGATGTTTTATTGTTAGCTGATGTGTTTGAAGCTTTCAGATCACTCTGTCATTATAAAAATTGTTATGGATTAGATCCTGCTCACTATTTCACAGCTCCTGGTTGAGCTTGGAGTGCAATGTTGAAAATGACAAAACAAGATATAGATTTAATCAGTGATGTTGATATGCTTTTGATGATTGAGAAGTCCAAGAGAGGTGGAATATCACAAGTATGTTCAAAAAGATATGCTAAAGTAAATGACAAATATCTTCCAAATTATGATAGTGAAAAAGATAGTAATTATTTGATGTATTTTGATGCTAATAATTTGTATGGATGGGCAATGTCTCAATCTCTGCCTTATGGTAAATTAGAGTGGGTGGAAGAAAAGGATTATGAAAAGGCTTTGATGAATATTGTTATTTCTTCTCAAGAGGAATTGAATGACGAAGAAGAAGGTTATTATTTTGAAGTTGATTTGAGGTACCCGAGTGATATTCATAATAAGCATAAAGACCTTCCTTTTGCATGTGAGAAAGAAACCCCAAAGAAAGAATGGTTCAGTGATTATCATAAAAGTTTTAATATTAAAGGCAAATCAACAGAAAAGTTATGAACAACATTCTATGATAAAGAGGGATATGTTTTGCATCAGAGAAGCTTAAAACAGTTTTTGAGAGAAGGATTGAGAGTAGCTAAAATTCATAGAGTTTTAAAATTTAAACAAAGTCCTTGGGTGAAAAAGTATATTCAATTCAATACAGATATGAGAGCAAATACAAAAGTAAAATTTGAAGGGGACTTTTATAAATTAATGAATAATGCTGTATTTGGAAAGACGAAGGAAAATGTTAGAAACAGGCAAAACATTAGATTCGCAACATCTTGGAAAGAAGCTTCGAGATTGATAAATAAACAAAGTTTTGAGAGAGAAGAGGTTTTTTCAGAGAACTTTTCTGCAATTCATATGAAAAAGGAAAGTATTGTAATGGATAAACCAATTTATATTGGAACAGCAGTTCTTGATTTATCAAAGATATTGATGTATGATTATTTGTATAATGACTTAAAGAAAGAGTATGGTGAAAATGTTTCATTGTTGTATATGGACACTGATAGTTTTATCCGAGATATAAAAACTGATGATTTTTATAAAGATATGAAGAAAAATATTGGAGTATATGATACAATTAATTTCAGCAAGAAGAGTGAGTTATTTTCCAAAAAGAATGAAAAGGTTATTGGTAAGTTTAAGGATGAGTTGGGTGGAAAAGTAATGAGTGAGTTTATTGGATTGAGAGCAAAGGCATATGCTTCTAAGTATGGTGATCAGATTGATAAGAGGTTAAAGGGAATAAAGAAATATGTAATAAAGAAATCAATAACTTTTAGAAATTATTATAATTGTTTGATGAATAAGAAAGAAGAATATAGGAAAATGAATACAATAAGAAGTTATAAACATAACATATGTAGTGAAGAAGTAAATAAAAAGGCATTAGGAGCCTTTGATGATAAGAGATTTATTTTAGATAATGGAATAGATTGTGTTCCATATGGATATTGTATGATAGAGTGTATAAAATAGATTGTGTTTTAACGATGGGAAGATGGGTTAGGGTTTCTTAAGGGCTACCGCCACGTTTTTCGCAATATATAAATGGTCAAACCAAGTATTAATCAAACTAAAGAGTGGAGAAAA
>NC_140961.1:89673122-89718122 GCF_056783735.1 Eptatretus burgeri | reverse complement strand
TATTACAAGTAAATTTGTGGAAAATAAATGTTTGTATAATGATTGGTGTAAATCATGACAACACAGCAAATCAAATCTGTGACGTCAATTTCTGCAAAGACGTGTGGAGAGGAGAGCGCAGCAAAATGATCCACACTAGTACAACATAAATACTCAAAAAAAAAAAAATCTACCTCGATAGAACATATTAACCTATAAATTACCCACCAGTAATCTGCGGAGAAGTCTCCATCCAATAACACTCATTAAATTTTGGGACATCATCGTTGAGCAAGAAAAATGAGACCCAAAAATGTCCTTTTTCATTCTTCATATTAGGGTACCCAGCCTAATGGACTGGGTAACCTATTGTTTTTCTTCTGTTTATTAGGGTACCCAGCCTAATGGACTGGGTAACCTATTGTTTTTCTTCTGTTTATTAGGGTACCCAGTCTAATGGACTGGGTAACCTATTGTTTTTCTTCTGTTTATTAGGGTACCCAGCCTAATGGACTGGGTAACCTATTGTTTTTCTTCTGTTTATTAGGATACCCAGCCAAATGGACTGGGTAACCTATTGTTTTTCTTCTGTTATTGAATTTACTCGGCCATATTGAATTTACCTTAAAACCTTCAAACATCTTCCACAGAACAGCTTGACAGATCAAGGGGAAACTTCACAAGAGTAGAGAATATAAGTTTGTTAATGAATAATTGATAGGTCACATGGTTTGGCAGCCATATTGGATTCAAGAAAAATATTAAATATTTTCTGTGGAACCACTTATCCTATCGCAGTGAAACTTGCCAACTATTATACACAACCATGTATGCATGTATGGTAAAAATTATGATGTCAAAAGTCACATGGTTTGGCCTCCATCTTGGATAGAAAAACGCACCTTGTCTGATCAACACAAAACTTAACAAGCATGATCCACTACCCCATTAGAGGGAGAATTTAAATTTATGTTGTAATAGGTCACAAGGTACGGCAGCCATATTGGATTGAAAATTAATAATTTAAAAAGTCTTCTTCTCTGAAACGGCTGAACAGATCGAGGCGAAACTCTACATGTATGACCGCCTCCCCATGTCAAACAGAAAGTCCCCCACTCCGCCCCGCCCCGCCTCACCACTTTGATGTATGACGCATCATTTGACAGCCATATTGGATTGAAGGAAAATATTAATTGTTTCCTCTGGAACTACTGCATCAATAAATGTGAAACTTCAGAGTTATGATGGAACATTCATGTGAAATGAAGAGTTGAAATTTCAACTCAATCAGCCCCATGGTTTGGCAGCCATGTTGGATTGAAGGGGAAATATTAAGTAATATTTACTCTGGAACTGCTGTGTCAATATATGTGAACCTTCAAAATTATTATCTAGCCGACATGGGAAACATAGGTTTAAACTTTCAACCCGATCGGCCACACGGTTTGGCAACCAGAATTATTTAATGATTTGAATCTGAGAACTTTTAGATTTTTTTTCCAGAAGGCTCACTTGGCTGCACCTGCATGCATTTGATGGTGCAGGAATAGTAATTCAATTGATACCGACAATGTCCCCAGGAAAAAGGGCTAACTGCATGCGTAATAAATAGCTTGAACACTTTGTGTTACCCAGTTCGTAACTCGTCAGTTCCGCGTTGTATCAAAGCAAGGCTGCATTTGTATCAATATTAAATAATGTTTTCTCTGGAACCACTGATCCTATCGAAGCGAAACTTTGCAACTATCATCTGCAGTAAGTCTCATGTTGTATCAAAGGCGGACGTCTGGGTACCCGGTCATCACTGCCAGCAGTTATAAAGTGGCAGTTCTAGTTCGTCTTATTATTATTTTCTGACTGCCTAACTCAAAACTGCTTTAATCATAAGCGACGAACTTGGTTTAAACATGAATCTACTGCATTTTGTCATGGGAAGGTGCAAACTGATCGAAATTTTAATAGCTTGAAAGGATTCCACAAAAGTACACACAACTGTATTCCTTTGTAAAGGAATAGGAATGGATCAGAATGGTGGGTGGGACTAGGACTGTCTTACAGTCTAATAGGGGTGGGGCTGCCAGACACATTTGCCCAAGGGCCAATCAGACCTATGTGGCTGTGGTTAACATGGAATAATATCAGCCCTGTCCGTGCAAGGCAGTTACGGGGCCAATCGACAGCAACAACACACACATATTTCTTTAAAGCAGTGCTTCTCAAACTAACTGATGTGGTGGACCGGCAGGTTTTTTTCCAATGTGCCAGGGACCGGTACCATATTTGTGCCATATTATTATTTGTTTATCATCCGAGAAAATATTGTTTGAACATCCGTAGTAATATTAATTTATACCGGAAAAATATAAAAATATAATGAATATAGTAAAAGTTGACACATTTTTATATATATATATATATATATATATATATATATATATATATATATATATATATATATATATATATATATATATATATATATTGTAAACGAGTAATACAGTATTACAATATTAAAAAAATATATATATAAAAAATCTAACTAGCAAAGCCTTCAGACATAGATATTATGAACATATGTATACTGGGAAATAAGTAATAAAATGAAAAATTATAATGAATAAGATCAGTTGAAAAAATTATATATTTTAGTAATCTTAAACTCCAGTGAATAAAGACATTAAAAGAAAGATTGAAAGGAAATAGGCAACATTAGATTGAAGACAACTTTGAAAATGTCATAATGTTAAAATATGAAATTGATGATATAGGCATGTTAAATCCTTAACTTTTACTAATGTGAAAGGTGAGCCTGCTTCTTCTTTGTCAGCTTATCCAATTGTGGTTCAATTGAGGACAGTGCCACGCACAATGGAGAATGAATATCCACACTATTCCTGTACTTTGTCTTAATGATGCTCATGGTTGAGAAGCCAGTCTCGCAGAGGGAGGTTGAAGAAAATGGGAGAAGAGTTTTCAGAGCAATTTCAGTAAGCTCAGGATATTCTGCTTTCACTTTTATCCAAAAAGAAGCAAGTGCTGTTGTAGTTTAGAAACTCCTCTTCAATCCTTCGTCAGCAGACAGCTACAACAATTTATCCTCATTGTGACACCTAAGTCATTTCTCAATGGCATAAACAGATTTTGGATCCATTCATTCCCTTTCCGTGGATCTTCTTCTTCTGGAAAGTAATGCTGAAAACGTTCTGCCAAATTCGTCGTGTTCTCTAATGACGTTTCGTAGAGATGTAACATTAAGGTCTTCTCCTGCATCAGCGATGACTGCCGCTATAATTGGTGAAACATGTCATAACAATCTATTGACACTCGACTCTTTCATGCTTCGAGCTTTCGTTTTTGTCCGTCGATCTTGTTTGCCATTGTAAATCACGAAGCCATCCTTCCCTGCATGGAGGTGTTGAGATCATTAAAGATGACAAAGATATCAGCCAAATAAGCCAGCTTCGCGAGCCAATTCACATTTCGGAACATTTGTGATCAGTTTGGTTTTTTTTGTCCTGAAGAAACTCGGCCAGTTCGTTTCGTAGTTCAAATACTCTTGACAGGACTTTTCCCCTTGATAACCAACGTACATTGGCATGCAATAGGAGCTGTTTATGATCAGCTCCCATATCACATAATGCAGTGAATAGTCTCGAATTTAGAGCATTTGCCTTTGCATGATTCACAATTTTTACAGCCTCGCTGAGCACACTGTTTAGTTCTGTTGACATTTTTTTTTGTTGCAAGACTTTCTTGGTGAAGTTAGCAGTACGTTGACTTGCATTCTGGGGCCAGCGCCTTGATCTGGGTAACCACTCCTGAATGCCGTCCTATCATTGTGGCAGCGCCATCAGAACATACGCCGATGCAAAACTTCATATCCAACCGACATTTGTTAACGATGTAGTCGCTCACAGTGATCTGGGTAACCACTCCTGAATGCCGTCCTATCATTGCGGCAGCGCCATCAGAACATACGCCGATGCAAAACTTCATTACCAACCTACATTTGTTAACGATGTAGTCGCTCACAGTCTTGAACACTTCAGAACTAGTTTGTGTTGGTAGTGAAGCAGAGGAAAAAAAACTCGTCATTCAAATCACTCTCATCTTCAAAGCGCACATACACCATCAGAATTGCCATATTAGCAACGTCTGTACATTCATCAAGCTGCAAAGAAAAGTACTTTGCTAACTTAATCTGTCCTATGAGTTGATCTTCCATATCCTGAGCCAGATCGTGAATTCGTCGAGCTATAGTGTCATTTGAAAGTGGCACCTGAGCCACTTTCCTTGAAGCCACCTGACCCAGCATTTCCATGCAGACAGCCATTTCCATTAACACAGCCCATCACTAGCGTCTCACCAATTGTGTATGGCTTTTTAGCCTTAGCAACTCGAAGTGCTACTTTTTAAGAAGCCCGCAAAGCACAAATATTTGTGTGTGACACTTCAAAGATCTGTTTCTGATGGCCTTTTAAATCACCATGCTTTCTTTCAAAGAAATCTTTCGACTTTGAACTCATTTCTTTATGTTTTGTATTTAAATGCCTCTTGAGGTTTGACGGCTTCATTGAGTCGTTAGCCAACACATCTCCACAAATAACTCACTGCGGTTTTGGCACTCCCCCATCATTCGTGGCTACAAAACCGAATTGAATATATGAGGAGTCATATTTCCGAGTAAAGCTAGTACGAATTATTTTTGCCGGCAATACTTCAGCTTGATTTACATTTCCGTCATCTGATTCAGAATTACTTGTGTGGTCAACAACCGGATTTCTCGGCTTGATAAACATGTCCATTGGGCCTCGCTTGACCATCTGTAAATTAGAGATATATAATAATTTATATCAATTCCATAACCCTGGAATGATGGACTAAAATAATGCTTATTTGTAATATTTGAGCTAATATTTGAACTGTATATGGTAGAATCAGTGCAAATAGAATATAACAAAAATACCCCCGTGTGGGGGTGACGGACATCTCTATAATACCACACGTTCTCAATGTTCAGTTATGACCGAAGACTACTGCGCAGTTCTACTGTGAAGCTCGAACTGCGCAGTTTGGTTAAAGATGACTCGGCATTTTGGTGCGCGCGCATGAAATTATATTTTGAAAATAAATGCCGATGTTTACATTTCGGGTTTTGAAACTTTTGCACCTTCGGCGGAAAATGTATAAATATAAAAGGCTAAAAATGTGTTTTATAGCGAACGAAGTGAGCTTAATACTTAACGCGTGCACGTGAGAGAATAGGAAATAACAACAACAACAACAACAACAACAACAACAACAACACCAACACAATAGCCCCGGCTATTCCGAATCCGTGTCGTTAGCTAAGACGTTTTACTTCCGGTTGTTGTTAAACGCTGTGCGGTGTATAAACACAATTGGGTTTTATTTCTATCTTGTGAATATTACTTAACGCGTGCACATGAGAGAATAGGAAACAACAAAAACAACACAATACCTTGGCAATTGTGAATCCGTGTCGTTGGCCATGACCATTTTGCTTCCGTTTTTTGTTTTGTTGCTGTTTTTTTTTTGTTTCCAGTTTTTTTCATGGGGAATGATGCATGCTGGGAGATCATGACCGGAAGTGTTTATTGATTTATTCAATTATTTTTTTCCCAAAGTAAATTTTATACTTCCGAAAGTGATTTTTTCATGACAGGAAGTGTTTATTTTGTATTTAAGATTACCGGGAGTGATTTTGAAACTCTTTCCGGAACTTTTAATTAATTTTATTCTTGACCAGAAGTGATCGTTTATTTATTTATTTATTCAATTATTTTCCCCCAAAGTTAATTTTAATAAAAATATCTCCCGCATCATCAAAAATATTTTTTAATCGTGATTTACATTATTTGTTCGCTGATCCCGAATCCAGGCCGAAGTAACCGGAAATTGCGTCAAAATCATCAGCTGTGCGTCGCTTACACGTACCATGGTATAGTTGGCAAGTATACAGTTGTGAACAAGTTTTATGTAAAGTCAGAAGCAAATGTAAGAAGAATTCTACATTCGCTTCAACGCTTTGCCTATTCCATCTTATTTATATTTAATTTCTCCTTCCTTCCTTCTTTGCGAATCGCATCGGCGTTTTTGGCCATCTTCCAGATCACGTGACGATCAAACGGGAAGGAAATTCAAAAATCTGTCCGGTTAGATACAAGATAATATTTTTTACTATCATAATCAATAAACAGTTGCCGAATATCTTGTAGAATGGCAGACTAGATAGGTTTTGAAAATGGCGTTTTTATAACTTACGTGACCTCGTCCCTGACCTTGAAACCGGACAAAAGTTATATCGTTGTGCAACACTCATCGACCTCTACCCACGTACTAAGTTTCATCAAGATCGGAAAGAAAAATTGTTGATGGACATACGGACGGACGGACGGACATTTGTTCCGGCTTTATTAGGTCATCTCGGTAGAGATGACCGAATGAACAATACAATAAAATTCAAAACAATAGATAATTAAACAACCTCTAGTGATAAAAGCTTCAAAAATCAATATTTCCATTAAACCTATGTTATTTTCCAACCTTTACCTGACTGTTCACCCTGACTGTTCAACGTAACTGTTCACCCTGACTGTTCACCCTGACTGTTCACCCTGACTGTTCACCCTGACTGTTCACCCTGACTGTTCACCCACAGTCAATGCAGGCAAAATTATAATGAAATACCAAGAGTCCCGATTTGACAGGTCCTTCATGGGTCCGCCCCTTTCTGGGCAGGAATTCGGCCAGGCCGGGAAAGCCCGCTCACTCCATGCGTGTTTGAGGAAGGTGAACCGTGGTACAGCCAAGAAGAAATTGTAACGTTTGGGGAAGCCGAGGAAATGGAACTGCTGCAAGATTTTGCCTTGGAAACACGAGGCTCCAGAGATGCAGGTGGACAGTGGATCGTGATGGGGGATGGGATATAAAGATTTATTACCCTTGCTAAAAAAAACATCGCAATACACCCCAGTGTCTTCACACTCAACACAAGGAAGGGATCTGTCTACACATATACTTCACATCATAACTGACTTTGTGACAACTGTATGTTTGGATGCTTACGGTTCCGAGAACCGTAACACATGAATAACTTAACTACTGTTGGTATTAGGAGTTTGTTTTAAGAAGTTTTTCTATAATATAAAGAAACAATACGAATATTTTAAAACTTTCATGACAACTGTACAATTATAATTACACCCATTTTGGCAAAACAAAAGAGCACCACCTGGCAACTCCGCTGAAATTCAAATTATATTACCTTCACTTTCGGTTGTGGTATAACTTCCAACGTTGACAGACTTCTCTCTCTCGTATTTTGAATTTGTCAGCTTAAATATATTATTTTTCAAGATTTTGTACATTTTCATTTTATATATTACATGTTACATATTATGATAATGTGAAACTGGAAACTCGCCGCGGACCAGCAGTCGATGACTCGCGTACCGGCACCGGTCCGCATGCCACCACTTTCAGTAGCACGGCTCTAAAGTACATACTATTCAGGATGTTAGATCATCCATAAAGTATTACAGTACCTATTCAATGCAAGCACATCGATAAAGTTTGTATGACAACATTTGTAAATCAGTAGTTGAACATCTTTATGTTATATGTAATTGAGGTGTGTGTGTGTGTGTGTGTGTGTGTGTGTGTGTGTGTGTGTGTGTGTGTGTGTGTGTGTGTGTGTGTGTGTGTGTGTGTGTGTGTGTGTGTGTGTGTGTGTGTGTGTGTGTGTCTGTTTGGGGCTCAAACTTGGCATGGACTATTCACTAAAACATGATAAACCCTCCCCCCAAACTCCTAACCCCCCTCCCAGTGGTGTATCGAGGAAAAATGCCGCTCAGAGTGAGATGTTAAATTTCTGCCCCTCGTAACTCACATGCTGAATTAAACACAATGAAATAACTTTATTACAAATCAAATTAAATACAGAACATTTGCAAATAAAGATGTCCAGCTTTCAAAATGTGTTTGGTTGTTGTTGTGACTGTGTGGTTCACCTCTTTCTAGCCTCCAGTGAGGAAAACTCGTCTATCACAGCTTCAAAGTCGATTGACTCAGCTAGTTCACGCTCAGTAGAGAAGATGACTAGATGACTGAGCCGATAGTGGCTCATTGTGGATCTGAGGTAGGTCTTTATCAGTTTAAGTTTGGAGAAGCTCCTCTCACACGCTGCAACGCTCACATACATGGTGAGAAACGTCCTCTGTGTGATGAGAGGTTTGGGAAAGATTCCTCGAATCCCCCTTCACAACATATTGAAGGATTTCATATGCCTTCCAGTACCAATACAAATTGATGTGTTAGACCGCGAAGACCCAAAATACCCCAAATAATCTACCTAGCTAGAACTTATTGAGAGATGCGAACAGTCCACGGTTTCCTTCCCAGTGGTTTCCTCATCCATTTTGATGTGAATCTCCCTCTGTAGCACGCTGGTGATAATATCATCGTACATCTCTGTGAGATGGTGTATTTTAATGACAATGTCGCTGTCGTTGGATAGTTCCATCAGGTAACCACGTGATGTGAGAAACCCAAATTTAATGTTCATGTCACTTATCTGGTGGGTGTGTTGGGTCGTTTCCTCATGTTGCCGATCCAATATTTCATATTGTTCCTGTTTATTAAACCTGTATGTTCTGCACCATAACATTATCCATGAGTCTGTCTGCAGCTAGTCTGTCTCCAGCTCTGTACGACGTCGGCACCGAGCTCGTCAGCAGCTACAGGTCGGCACTTGATGGAAGGTTATTGTATGTCATTTCGGATTTAGGGTGAGTTTTCTTGGCTGAATAGTGAAAAATAAAGAAGGGTCACCGGTCATTCCGATGGACTTTTCTGCTGGTGTACATGGAGTTATGGACGTCACTGTTCACCCGGTCGAGGTCAAACCGTAAAGGTTGGATGGAACAGTTGATGAGTGTAAACAAACTCATGCTTACCAACAATACTAGCCTGGTGTTGGCTTAGTGGTTAGGGTGGCGGCTTGGGATCCTTGGGTCCTGAGTTCAAGCCCCATTGGCCGCTGAATTAAAATACACCAGGAGGTTGACTCAGCCTGACATCCTTCCGAGGTCGGCAAAATGAGCACCAGTGTACTGGTAAGGGGGACACTGTATCAGCGGCATAGACGCATCACAACCAATGATGCAACCAGCAGCCACAGGCTGCACTCGACAGAGAGAGACCAACAATACCAGGCCTTCCCAGCACAGGAATGAGATGCAAACGTGAAACGGCGAACTGGAATGAGAATCGAACACATGAATGAGATGGGAACACAAGAATGAGACATGAACAATGAACTGGAATGAGCTACAAACACAGCAATGACACGCGAACGCTTCACTGCCTCGTCTTCGAGTTTAGTTTCCCAGCAAGCCGCGCACTTTTCGTCCACCCACTCTCTCCGGGACATCATTGGCCACAACCATTGGTCAGCAAACTGAGGGAGGGCCATTTGCACAGTTCAACACCTCTCTGTTGTATTTCCATGCGCTATGGGAAAATTGTCTTGAGAAGTGTCGATAGATGACAGATGATAGATGCAACAAAACAAATTTGCCACCCACCAAAAGTGAAACTCAGGGTGGCTGCCCCGTTCGCCCCCACCCTCTCGGTACACCAATGCCCCCTCCCCGACCCCAATCCTCTGGCTACACCAGAGCCCCCTCCCCGACCCAACCCTCTCCCTTACCACCATGTATTTGCTTCCATTTTCCGGGTACACCCTTTCACCCATGGGGCTCACTCACACTTGGCATGAAGAGTGTCCACTTCCATAGGATAGTTTTGCACTTTGCACAAACTCCTGCCCCAACTCTAACTTGCCGGCCACACCTTTTGACCCACGGGGTTCAAACTTTCACTGAAGACTGTTCACTCCTCCAGGATGGTTTTGCACTTTTGCACTATAAACCTCCACCAACAATCCACCAACTCCCCCCACCCCCCCCACACACACACACACCAGCTGTACCCACCACCATGTGTATCTGCTTCCATATACCGGGTACACCCTATCACCCATGGGGCTCATTCACACTTGGCATAAGGGGTGTCGTCTCTCCCAGTTTCGCATAGTTTCCCACTTTGCCCCACCTCATTACCCCATCAACCCCCCCCCCCTACTGTGTGTGTTTGTTCTGATTCACTGGCCATACCTTTTGACCCACAGGGCTAAAACTTGCCGTGTAGACTGTTCGCTCCCCGAGGGCAGTTTTGCACTACAATCCTCTCCCCAAACTCCCCCACTCCACACACCACCCCATACCCCTTACCCGCCCCACACCATGTGTGTTTGGTTACATATACTGATGTGGGGGGAAAAATTATATAAATGTGTTCTAAATTGTAACAAATGGAGTTTTAGAAATGTAAGTTTTATGCTATAAGTTGAATTGGCTGTCCTTTCTGGCCAAGAGACTTTTGCCGTAAATGTTGATAAATGTCTTGGTCTGGAGCGGTGTGACCTGAGCTGATAACAGCGAACCTTTTCCTCAAAATGTACGTTGTGGCTTCTCGCCTAAAACGACACGTCTGCAGTCTGGGTTGATAGCCCCCACCACTCTCCCATGAAAGTATAAAATGCTTTGAAATGTAAAATTGTTTCAGTGCAAGTACCTGAGGAAGTATTAGAATCTCAGTGGCTTGTGCTCCTTGGAACTGACCAAGTACCAAGTTAGAATAAAACTCTCTGATGTAATATGGAAGTGAATTGAATTGGGTACACCCTTTCACTGAATACACTTGGTCCAACTGTTAACTAAAAGTAAGAATAAATGAAATAGAACCAAATAATATTGCGATCAATGGGGATTCTTAAGTTCATTGTATGAGGGTGAGAAGTGTATGTTGGATAATTAGAAAATAAATTGTTTCACAAGGAAGGACTTGTGTGGACATGGGTTTTCAGTGTCAATGGGTTTTATGCAGGATTTTATAACCAAATCGGACAAACGTTAAACTCTGACTGAAGTTAAATAGGATTCCACAATCAACCAGGAAAAATCCTTCAACGATCACAATGGGGTGGGTGAAAAATCCACATCACCGGGTACACCCTTTCACCCATGGGGCTCACTCACACTTGGCATAAGGGGTGTCTGTCGTCTCTCCCAGCATAGTTTTGCACTTTGCCCCACCTCATTACCTCCATCACCCCCGCCCCCCTATTGTGTGTTTGTTCTGATTCACCGGCCATACCTTTTGACCCACAGGGCTCAAACTTGCCACGTCGTTTGTTCGCTCCCCGAGGGCAGTTTTGCACCACAATCCTCTCCCCAAACTCCCCACACCACCCCATACCCCTTACCCGCCCCACACCATGTGTTTGGTTACATATACCGGGTACACCCTTTCACTCATGGGGCTCACTCACACTTAGCATGAAGAGTGTTTACTCCCCCAGGAGAGCTCCTGCCCCAACACCCACACCCATTACCCCCTTACTGTGTATTTTTCTTCTAATTTCCCAGTCACATCCTTTGACAGATGGTGCCCAAACTTGGTATCAAGAGTGTTTTCCCTCCCCAAGATGGTTTATTCCCCCTCGCTGTCTGCACCCCCTCCACCCTCCCCCCCAAAAAAAACCCATCTAAATAAATAAATATCTCACCCAGAAAAAAGAAATATCTCCTCACCCACACAAAACTTTATAAACAAGCAGAAAAATTCTATATTTTCACATCATTCAGCCTTGATTAATCCTGCATTTATTTCCTGGATGTCCCGAACAATGCGTGCGGCAGAACTGCCGATGCATGGTGCTAATGGTGTAATCAACACAGGCCTCACAGCCAGGGATTTCCCCACACGCCCCCCCCCCGAATTATCCCAACAACCCCTTTAACCCCAGCAGTAAACGTTTGTTGCAACCACTGGTACCGAGTGTATTGTGAGGGGTTAATCCTCGTTTCTCCTCGGAAGAACCGGACCTGGGGCCACTGCCCACAATTAAATTTGTGGTACGGTGGGTTGCTTTACAACCACGAATGCCAATCAGTTAACCACGATTTCCAGTGTCCACCATATAATTTGCCATTTAACTTGAGGTCATGTGGCCTCCTGGCCAGGGAATGCGCCCTCGGCAAAGCAACAATCTTATCTTAATTAAATGTTAAGTAGGGCAGCTGAGCATTTACCGCTGGTACACCATGACAAGTTAATTATTTTGGGAATTACCTCCCAATCTATCTAGGTTCGGACAATGCTGGATCAATAGATGGAAATGACAAGCACAGACATGTTGAAATGTCAACATGAAATTTATTATTTAGAAAAATAAATAAACTGAAGAACATTTTATTTTCTTGTGGTGTAAATGGATGAATTCAAATCAATCAAAATAATCGCAAACAAATAAAGAATTTAACAAGCATTTATAGAAAAATAGACAAAGAGCAGATGCTTATCACTATGCCTTACTTCACAATTAAACGCAAGACATGGGTACCCAGCAGATCATTCAGGGGGAAAATAAATCCAGTCTCGGCTTACCAAGGCAGAAGTCGTTGTGCGTCTACTAAAATGACCCAAAATGTGTGAGCGTTCCTTGGTCCACTGCCAGCATCCTGTAACGCCATGCACCCACCCACAAACATGCTAAAACAACAACTGGCGTCACGTCGTCACCCCCAGGAAGCACGGATGCCAAGAATCTGGTACGCCAAGAGCCACGTACCGAGCAGAACCAGCAGGAACGGTCCAACTATCACCAACCGTCAGGATCTATCAGGAGTTGTAACCAATGATCAGGAGCTGTAAGGAACCGTCAGCAGCTATCAGGAGCTGTGAACAAAACAATCAGCTATCAGGAGCTGTGAACAATCCAACCATCACCAACTGTCAGGAGATATCAGGAGTTGTAACCAATGGTCAGGAGCTGTAAGTAACCGTCGGGAGCTATCAGGAGCTGTGAACAAAACAATGAGCTATCAGGAGCTGTGAACAATCCAACCATCACCAATCATCAGGAGCTATCAGGAGTTGTAACCAATGATCAGGAGCTGTAAGGAACCATCGGGAGTTATCAGGAGCTGTGAGCTGTCAGGAGCTCTCAGAAACCATCAGCAGCTTTCACCGACCATCAGGAACCGTCACCAACTGTGAGGAAGGTGGTCCTCCCGTACTTTCCACAGGCGACCATTGTGGGCGGAGCCTCAAGCAGACTTCAGCCAAATCCAGCTTGCCTATTGGCGCATCGCTGCACGTGACCTCCAACTGTCAATCTCGCGATCATTCCTTCTCCACCATCAAACAAGATGAAATTCCCAATTAACACAGGCCTGCCTTACGACGCCATGTTCAGGGCACTTGACGAGCGCCAGACAGCAGCCATTTGTCAGAACAACTAAGCGAAAACGTGAAGCACTCACAAAACATCAACAGCAACAATCACCTCCGCGTTCAGCCAAACACGAACAAGAAACAGTCAGCGTCCATCGAGCTGCTGAACGGGGCATCAAACGGCGATGGATAAAGGTGGATGCCTGAGGTAAATGATCCACAGCCATGTCTGACTGTCTGAATAACTGTTCAGGAAAAGCCAGCAGTGTGTATAACCAAATGTCCTGTAAGTCCAAAGTGTAAATAAATCATCGGTTTCAAAGCCAATGTGTCTTGATGGAAAGGGATAGAATGAGTCTTCGTTGGGTTAACGGCTATCTCTCATGTGCAAGAATGGTGAATATCGCTCATGCAGACATGAAAACTAACACAAAACCATACGTCATGAACGTGTCGTAAAGAGGAAAAGGTTATCGCATAAGAAAGAAAATGAACCTATTCTTTACCCTTCTCCAACACATCAACTCGTTAGAATCCCACCAGACAAGGGGATGGGTCTATTCTGAACATGCATTTATGGAAACAACTGTCTGAGGACCTGGATGTTGTGTGCATTAGTCGGATCAGATTTTGAAATCCAAAACACTATCATATACACCCCCGACAACCTCCCTGCCTCAGCTTAAATTTTTTGGATAAAACACCCCCACCCCCTAACTTAAATCTATGAGCAAACCACTGCTCACAGCCACATTCATTAATCTGCCTTACACCGACCGGCGTGGATTGGCACGCTTTGCGCACCTCACCACACATCGCTGCAGAGGCATAGGCATCCTTGACCATGCCTGCTTTCTCCTGGAGGGAGGGAAGGGGGAGAATGGTGGAGGTGGGTTGGTGGGGCGATGGTGGATCAGTGGTTGTGGGGGAATCGGGGAATGGTGGAAGGCAGATAGCAATTTTAATCTGATTGATTTGAAAGGATGGTGTTGTGTGGAGGAGCGGGGGAGGGGGGTGTGGTAGGGGAGGTTGGCCAAATATATTTTGTGCTCTGATTGAATATATAATCTATCCTGTAAATCATAAGTCAGAACCCAACACATATAAGTAAAAAGGAAATGAGCACAAATTATTTGATTTTAAGTTATCAGTTACAGATGGAAGGGAAGGTCAACACAAATCCAACAAAAACTGGAATGGAAATTTGAACTGCCAGCTGTACAGAGCAGACATGCCCCCAGTACACCACATCCCTTGCTCTTCCGGCCAGGTTATTACTTCGTATATTTTATTTTGCCCATATCTCCATCTCAATCTCGATTAATCAAGTCAAAGTAACAAAAAAAATAGTGCTGATAAATAAATACAGGAAGTCACGAATGTGTTTCTTACGTTAGATATATATATATATATATATATATATATATATATATATATATATATATATATATATATATATATATATATATATATATATATATATATATATATATATATATATATATATATATATATATATACACAGGAAGTGGGAAAACCTGCAAAAACAGCAGTGTATCAAATACTTGTTCTCCCCACTGTATATATAAACAAACAACATGGTGGAATTTGTTCAAGAAAATTTGAACAAGAAAAAAACGTTTTCATCACAAATATACATACATAACTACATACGATGTTTGCTCAATTATTAGATGGACTAGCGCAAAAGCCCATTATAATGATGGGCATTTCTGATCAAACTCCACTTTGCCATGACGAGAAACAAATCCAAAGGACAAAACCTCAAGATTGTCGGCATAAGTCTCCAAGAGCCCCCATTCACACATGGCCAGCTGTATGTGGCAGCAAGCAGAGTGGGAAGCCCCAAGGGACATAGTAATGAAAACAAAACAGGGTATTGTTTAACAGGAAGTTCTTCAGTCACACGAAGTCAGTTGCACTTTATCCTCTGTCGACGTTGCAGTGCCTCATTTTCATTGCATTACGTGTAATAACAACAATTTTCTACTATTCACCACATTATAACTTTGCTGCTCTATTGTGCACTGCTCCTTCCCAATTGCATTTCCAGGTGATGCACGATGCACTGAAGGAAGGGAGTACTCAGTTTTTACTCCATTTGTTGAGGAGTGACGCGCTGCTCCAGAGCATGCTCCCATAACTGGCCTCAAATGTTTGTTTGTTACGAGGCAAAAAAAAATTTTTTGACAAGTATGTTGATCGCTTCTATTTGTTTGTCTTGTCTATCCACTCACCTTTAATTGCCTATAGGTCAAAATTTAAAACCAATCTTCAGGTAAGGTATGGGAGCATGCGCCAGAGCAGCGCGTCGCTGCGTTCACTTTCCACCGGTACTCCAGGGGCCTCCGTCTGGCCATCCCCCTGGCAGATGCTAGGCCCATCCCCATCTCTTTGAGATTCCGCTCAACCTGCTGCAACCACGAGGCACATGGTCGGCCCATTGGCCTCCTCTACTCACGAGACTCCCTGTCCATACACCCACATGTCCATACAGCCGCAACTGATGCTCACGGACTATGCAGGTAACAAATCCCATCCGAGTCTCTCTCAGCAACTGCTCATTGGACAAAAAGTCCGACCAGCGATAGCCAAGGATTCTCCGAAGAGACCTGGTGCCAAAGGAATTAAGTCTCCGTCTCAGATCCTTTGTCAGAATCCAAGTCTGACATCTATAGATCAAGACGGGAAGCACCAAGGACCTGAAGACTCGGACTTTCGTCACCCTCACAGGTACCAGCAGCGCCACACCCCATGATCCAGTGAATCCATGACGCCTCAGGCCCGACCCAGACATCTATTGACCTCTGACTCATAGCCAGCAGAGACATGAATATCACTGCCAATCTCCACAAAACCACAAAATGGTGGAATCGCTTGTCTGACAGAATCCTACTTATTTTTGAGGTCAAAGGTCAAAAGGTCATCGTAAGCCAAAGGTCAACAACTTTTTAAATTTCTAAAATGCTCAATTTTCATCTGATTGACTTCAAATTTGAAGAGCATTTGCATATCAGGTCACTGAATTCAGTCGCCGATTATTTTTGAGGTCAATATCAGGCAACAGGTCAACATAGGCCAAAAATTTTAAATTGCCAATTTTCATCCCATTGAATTGAAATTAGAAGAGCATTTCCACATCAGGTTACTGAATTCAAGCATCAGTTATATTTGAGGTCAACAGAGGCCAAAAGGTCAACATTGGGTGCATTTCAAAAAAAGGTTAATTTGACTTTAAATTTTAATTTGAGTTTAAGGGATTTTGTTTGTTTGTTTGTCCACACAGAACTTTAGTGTTTTTCTTCACAACCACTTGTTGGATTGAGATGACATTTTCACCATATGAATGACTACTCATGTAGAATGTTTTAATGACAATTCTGACATCATAGGTCACGTGGTGTGGTGGCCATGTTGGAAAAACCCCAAAAATTGGACTTCTGCATCTCTGAAACCGCACCAAGGAGAAAATTGAAACTTGGCACAAAGCAAGCACTCCTCATGGGGAAATTTTCTCTAATTTTTTTTTTCTCTAAAATGGCTGAACATATTGAGGTGAAACTTTACATGTATGGCCGACTATGCATGATGAACAAAAGGTTCACACATATGATGTCAAAGGTTACATGATTTGGCAGCCATATTGGATTTACCCTAAAACCTACAAAAATCTTCTCCAGAATGGCCGGACAGATCGAGGGGAAACTTCACACAAATGTTCCACAACCTATGGGTGTACAAGTTTGCTCAGGAATAATTGAAGGGTCACATGGTTTAGCAGCCATTATGGACTTAAGAAAAATATTAAATAATATTTTCTCTGGAACCGCTTCATCAATCGACGTGAAACTTCACAATTATGATCTGGGAGTGATGTGGGACATAAGTTTTAAATTTCAACTTGATCGGATGCATGGTCTGGCAGCCAAAGTTATTTAAATTTTTTATCTAGGTTATTTTTTATTGTTATTTTGTTTTATTATTATTAAGGCACACTTGCCTGTGCCTGGATGGGTTTGAGGGTAGAGGAGTCGCAGCTGAAATGTGAATCCTATCCAGCTTCCTCCTGATGACTTCATCTTTGCTCTTTGCTTGTTGGGGTTCCTTCTTTGGGCACCCCACGAAGACCAAGAATCCTCCAGAAAGCATCCCGATTCACTGAATCAAACACTTTACAGAGATGAACAAAGACTGCAATCAGCCCCTGCTGAAACTCACGTCTGCGTTCAGTGAGGACACGAAGAGCAAGGATACGGTCAATTGTTGATATATTTTGAATAAAGCCTAAATGCTCTGGACACTGGTGTTCAAGCAGATGGTGGCGAACCCTATCGAGAATTTTCCGAGCAAAGATCTTGCCCGGCACTGAGAGCAGTGTCATCCCTCGGTAGTTGTTGCAGTCTTGGCGATCACACTTCCCTTTCCAGAGAGGGACAACAAGGAAATCTTCCATTCAGTTGGGATGATACCTGTGTTCCGGTCAGAGCACAGAACTGCATGCAAGGACACAAGTGCAGCATTTCCACCAGCCTTGAGAAGTTCAGCACGGATGCCACAGATCCCTGGAGCTTTACCCCATTTCAAATGGTTCACCGCAGCCCGTGTTTCCACAAAGGAAGGTGGAGCACAGTTGATCGGAGGGTCAACAATAGGGATTGTAACACCCCTGATGCCCAACTCCCTGGTTTTGGCTTAATTGTTTGGGTGGCGGGCTTGGGATCCCAGGGTCCTGAGTTCAAATCGAGCTCAGCTGTTGAATTAATTACAGGTGGAGAAAACTCGGTCTATCATCTTTCCGAGGTCTGCAAAATGACTGCCAGCATGCTGTTATACTGTGTCAGAGTGGCGACCCGTCCAGGGTTGTGTCCAATAGCTAAGGAGACTACTTTAGCAGCACCAATGCTATGCACAGAGTACGGTCCCAAATGGATGGGATGGATGACATCCAACTCGACAGCTGGTGGATCAGCCTGGAACAACCGCTCAAAGGAACCAGACCAGTGGGCCTTCACTTTGGACTTCTATGTCAAGACCCCACCACCCTCGACTCTAACTACAGTACACCGATGGACGGGCTTGGACGCAATGTGTGAATTCCCATGTACACAGGACGAGAATCACTTGACCACAGGTGATGCTCTACCCCCTCACAGATTCCTCGCACATAGGCCTTTATCTTTATTCACCCTTATTGCACGTACAGTTTTACGCCTCAGCTCCCTGAACAGCTCAGCTCTGCCATTCAGCCTGGCGCTGTGACTCTGGGCAATGGTATCCAGAGTCCCTTGAGAGACAAAATTCTTCTTTGCCTAACGGTGAGTTCCGAGACATCCACCGACAACATCAAGGACTGTGGTCTTGAAGGCACTCCACAACTCTTCAGGATCCCCCAAAGTATCCCTAGGATCCCCCAGGATGACTCTACTCTCTCTCTTTTATGACAGCTCACCACCTTTTCTTATCCTTCCTCCCCCCCCCCTCCGTGGGTCGAGGGAACCGCTCTGAGGTAACCCACCTCCGGATTGGATGATGGTTTGTCGGGTGATCAGTGGCCTCCCCATATTGGTCGGACCGAACACTCCATCTGGCTAAGGCGGAGTCGGCCTTGAGGTGATGAGCCTCCTCATTGAAGGAGGTCCAGTGGGAGGGGGCAACGACCACCCTCCCCCCATGCGTGTCTGAGAAGCCAGATGGAACAACCAGGGGAGCACCCTATTCTCCATCCACCCTTGTTGCGGGGAGGGGTGATCTCAGGTCAGCTGTCGGGCTGCCCGCTGTCGATTGGACGAGCTCATGGTGGGCGGAGGGAAACTCACCCCTGTACATGACACGTTGCACGTGGGCGATGGATGGCGATGGTGCGAGAACGAAGGATGGATTTAAGATGTAAGAAACCTGACTATAAAAGAAACCCGCCACGCACAGATTAAATTAACCCATTAGACAGAAGGATGGGACCCTAACTATAAACACATACTTATCGAAATAACTGAACTGTGGGGACTCTGGCTGTTTGTGTGCAAGAGGCTTCCAAATCGTAACAAAACCACTGATTTCAGACAGGTGAAACCAATTAAATACACGTGACACCGATTGCACTTATTTGGTAACCTTAAAAACAAATAATTTTCTTCTGAAATATGAATAGGATAGCACCATCGTAAATATATGTGGAAAAATTATAGGCCCAGACTGGGAATCAAACCAAAGTCCTCAAACAAACCATACCAGTGCTCTGCCATCTGAGATATCTGGGCAACACACTAGCTGAGCAACACAATTCTTCCACATATACAAGTGCCAATCTCTCCCCTCCCCCCCCCGCTTCCAGGGCACGCACTGCCAACTATAGGAGTCGCTCGGGCCTGCTATCGAGAGGGACTTCCCCCCTTTGTGGGGGGAGTGGGGGAGGGGACACATCCATTTCCGCTATTAAACACCACAGGGGGCGGAGTAATATAATGAGAAATCAACAGGATAGAACCATCATAAATTTATATGTGCAAAAATTGCGGGCCCAGACCATGAATCGAATCTAAGTCCTCCGTCAAACCGTACCAGTGCTCTGCCCTCTCGAGAGCAGGCCCCAGCTGCTCCTATGATTGGCATTGAGTGCCCCAGAAGCAGGGGGGAAAATAGATTGGCACTTGTGTATGTGGAAGAATTGCGTTGCTTAGCCAGTGGGTCGTCCAGATAACTCAGATGGCAGAGCACTGGTCCAGTTTGCCAGAGGATTCCTAGTGTGGGCCTGTAATTTTTCCACATATATTTATGAAAATAATTTTCTCCTGAAGTGATTTTGAGTTAATTTGGGAAAGGGTTTGAATGCTTGTGCAAATGAGAATCATCTGATTTTCTCTGTTAATCTAACTTATTCACATTTTTAGGTTCATCACTTTGGAGTAGTTTGTGAAGATTATGTGTTAAGTTTGATTTGAAAGCATCATAAAATAAGCTCAGGTGGCATCAAAATGTGAAAACTTTGGAGGGGTTGAATACTTTTGCAGGCCACTGTATGCACAATGGAGATTGTAAAAAAAAAAAAAATGTAATTGATGATTCCTTACGAAATCATCCTCAAATACGCAATTTTGTGTCTGGCTGTCTGTGTGTATTTGTGACAGTGATACATTCAGTTGTTACTTATCCAATTTCAAACAAACTTGACAGGGACTAAGGGTCACACGATAGACGTTGTAGCGACTTCATTAGCCCTCCCCAAGGGGGTTTTCCAACTTGAGCGAAATTCGTGTTAAAGTTTAAATCTGTGTTAAGATAGCTAATTCTGGTATTTTTCCAAGGCCGCTTCTAATAACAAAAGTAATAACACTCATGATAAAATCATAATATTAATATCTGTGCAAAACAATATTAATACGAGTAATATCCCTCCTCCCAAAGGGTTTTTTTCCTGCTTGGGCAAATGCCGTGTTCACGTGTATAAATAGCTTATTGTTGTGATTTGTGGGACACACCTACCAGAAGTAAAAAATATTATAAACCACAAACACATATGATTACCTTTTTAAACAGTCGCTACTGCTGTTTATCACAAAATAAAAGGGAGAAACCCGACGTTCTTGAGGCCCGTATATACCCCAAAGAGGATAATAACATCACCCTTCTTGCCGCTCCCATAGGGGGTGGGTGTACTCCTATATTAACCAGAGTTGGTGTCAAAGCCACCCAATGCACGCCTGTTTATACATTTATCGTTTTTAAAAGACTAGTCTAATAATATTTTGATAAAGCATTGCAGTGAAGTCTGATCCAAATAATTTTAAAGCAATATATGTATTTGTATATTGTTATTAGTAAAAAATAGTGTGGGAGATAAAAACATTAGAAAGGAAATAACTTGCACCAAAAACTTTAACATTTTCACGCTCACGCTGACGCTGATGCTCACGCCGGGGTTATCGCTATAGCTCTCTGTTCTTCGAACGGGCGAGCTAAAAACAACGCTTTGATGGAAGTTGCGTTGATGTAAGCAACCAGTTATCTTTTCAACCACTATCCATATGAATAAATATATTTTGAAAAATGCCTTCCAATTAATTATTTATCGAATTAAAATACTATATAAACCAATGTCACCCGCAGGGTGACCCGTATCTTGCCAAAAGGTGACCACGTGTGACTTCTTTCAGGTCACACTGAGGTGAACAGAGCTGCTATCCACCAGGAGCGACTCCTTGAGGAATATCTGCCTACGAGAGATTCCGATGAGAATCGTTCTACAGAGTAACCATGAAAAATATGCGTTTGCCTCATAACGTCACCAAATGACGTCATAATGTCTCAAGTTTGACATATCTAGAAAGCACTCATCGAGGTGTTCAATTTGAGGTACTACACGATATGGTTCCTAAAACTTGAAAATTTGACCTTGGGGTCAAATATGTTTGACCTCAGGCGCTAACCATGAAGGTCAAGGCCAATCAACACCAAAAATTAATCAGCTGAGCACCAGACCATGAACGATATTCCCATGAAGTTTGAAGACGATCCGATCAAAATTACTCAAAAAATAAGGGTTTCGTCGACTCCCCTGATTTGCGACAAAGTGACCTTGACCTTTGACCTTGACCTTCAAAATTTTAAGCGCTGAAACGGACCTCTATAGGCCTCTGATATGCGAAGTTACAAAAATTTCCAATGATAACTGTGCTCTGCAGAGTGATTTATACGTGATTACAGACAAAAAAAAAATAAAAAATAAAAATAAAAAACATATGAAGGTCAAGGCCAATCGCCACCAAAAATTAATCAGCTGAGCGTCAGACCATGAACTATATTCCCATGAAGTTTGAAGACGATCCGATCAAAATGACTCATAAAATAAGGGTTTCGTCGACTCCCCTGATTTGCGACAAAGTGACCTTGACCTTTGACCTTGACCTTCAAAATTTTGTGCGTTGAAAGGGACCTCTATAGGCCTCTGATATGTGAAGTTACAAAAATTTCCAATGATAACTGTGCTCTGCATAATTTTTTATATGTGATTACAGACAAAAAAATAAAAAATAAAAAAAAACATACAAGCTGACTAACATATCTTGCAAAAACTTAGTTTTGGCAAGATAAAAATTACCCCCGTGTGGGGGTGACAGTCATCTCTATAATGTTTTTTACCATCATAATTGATGAACCGTTGCCAGATATCTCCTAAAATGAAAGACAAGATAGGTTTTGAAAATGGCGACTTTCACAACTTTCGTGACCTCGTGACCTTGACCCTAACCTCGAATCCGGGAAAAAATATGTCGTTGGGTATCACTCATCGACCTCTACCCACAAACCAAATTTCATAAAGATCGGAAGTAAAAAAGTTTTCTTTGTACCGGGAGGTGTTTTTGACCATCTTCCAGGTTACGTGGCGGCCAAACGGGACAGAAATTCAAAAATCTGTCCAGTTAGATACAAGATAATATTTTTTACTATAAAATAAATAAACAGTTGCTGAATATCTTGTAGAATGGCAGACTAGATAGGTTTTGAAAATGGCGATTTTTATAACTTACGTGACCTCGTGACCTTGACCCTGACCTTGAACCTGGACAAAAGTTATATCGTTGTGCAACATTCATCGACCTCTACCCACCTACTAAGTTTCATCAAGATCGGAAAGAAAAATTGTTGACGGACGGACGGACGGACATATGGTCCAGCTTTATTAGGTCATCTCGGTAGAGATGACCGAATAAAATGGAGGTATTTTGAGGTGGGAATTGAAGGTGCATTTGTGCAGATATCTTACAAACCTAGTTAATTAAGATACACGAGAAACACCTGCTCCATCTGTGAGCAGCCTGAGGGAGAGGGTTGGTGGGGGAGAGGTTGGGGGTGGAGAGGATATTTGGGGAGGTGGGGCGAATGTATTTGATGCCATAGCTAGTTATCACCCCCTGTCTCCAGCAGGGGTCAGTAAACCCACATGTGTATGTCACTTCAAATATAAATTGTTGCACGTGTACAGACAAAAATTGTACATGTAAATTGCTTCCCCCCCCCCATCATTGGTGGGATTTTTTTTTATACCCATGAGCCGACCTATGTCGCCCCAGCACGTTTGCAAAATTTGGTGGACATTGGCCCAGCCGTGTTTTTTCTATGATTTTGAGATGTACAAACAGAGAAATAAATGCCTTATTTTTTACGTAGTAGGTTTGACCGAGTGGTGTGGACGCTGAACTGCCAAATCCAATTTATTTTGGGTTAAAATGCCCAATCTGGCAGAAGGTAGTTGTATTAAAGATTTGGATTCTTAGTTCATAAGACTCGAGCAAGACTCAGAATAATTACCATTTTGCGAATGCATAGTTGATTAAAATCCACTTATGACTTTAAGGAGGGGGTTATCTGTCTAGATGGTCTGAATTCACCCACTCATGCATATGGTTGACACAAACGCCCTCAGGGTAACTTGGGATAGACTTGTCACTTATGAAAAGATAGCATTATCAACAACCAGTCAGTGACAAAAAAAATATCATTCATTACATGAGGCCCACTGCCGAGTCCTGCTTCTGCTTCTTGTGAGTGACCCATCAGTATTAAGAGTCACAAAGTGCCGACGGTGAAGTTGAAAGATAACTTCTGACAAAATAAGTATTTCTCACAATTAAATTATTTTTATATGCACACTATTATCTTCACAGTGTCACAGATGAAATTTCCCGACTGCTGCAATTAATATGCCAACAATGAAATTCCACAACTTACCATCGACGCTTCTAATTTTCCGTCGCACATCGAACATAATCTGTTCTGAAAAAAAGAGAAAACGTACCCTGTCAATGTCTCATGCAGTATTCGGAATGTAGGTGCAAGTCAAAGCGATTTTATTTTAATGTGATATCACAAGTGAATGGCTGGTGGTCATCAAAATGTGACACAATAAACTAATAATGATATTATTCTGCAGAACAAGCAACACTGATTAAGCATTATTAAACTGACAACACTTGGGATTTTTTTTTTTCAATCAAACACAGAAAATAAAGAAAATATGTATCCAGTGAAATGGTACTACAACACTTTGATAGACAAACAGTGTTAAGATTTATGATGTTTGCATACAGCATGGTTTTTCAAACAACAAACAACGAGGATCTAAGATATTCCCAAAACACAATGCATCACCATTATAAATTAAGATTCTTCGAATAACATGGAGCACTTGAGAGCATGATCGAAGTGATCCATTCATGATGAAAATATTACTTTTAACAAGGCACATATGACTGTGCGTGAGAAAAGAAAATGTCAAAGTAAATAACTTTCACTTGTTGCTGAAGTATAGTTATATTTATTCCTCATCAATGAAAATGTTAAGACGACTATAATTAGGTCATGACCTTAAAGTTAGGTCAAGGTCAAAACAAGTCAAGTCCACTCCGCGGACTTTCTATTCACATTGTTAATGTAAAAAATTATTCCAAAAGTCACAGCCGGGTCCGAGATCGACCTCAAAAGTTGGGAGTGTCATTGTCATCATCATCCTTCACCATACACTGAGGCATGGAGACCGTACATAACAGAAATTGGGGGCTCGTCCGGGATTTGTAATTCATTAGACCAATTGAGTACTCGGACCACTCTGCACTCGGATTTGTCAGTGTGTCCTGAGAAATCCATAAAAAAATTTTGTGGGTTCCGCTGATGATAAAATCATAACTGACATTGCAGTCTGGTTTGAGAAGAACTCATAAACGATATTGGGGTCCGTTCAATAAGAACTCCGATTACTAATGGTAATTCTGAATTGAGTTAAAGAACCAGGTGAAACTACAAACGATCACTCTGGCATCTAATGCTACTGAGTTTATGGATGCATCGAGTGTAGAGAAACTTAGTGGGTTAAAGAAATCTGAGCTGGTAGACTTGGCTTGACATTGTGAATTTGAGGTTAAGTCAAGTCAAAAGAAAGTGGAAGTTTTGGCATTGGTGTTAAGCTATTTAGTGGAGAAGAAACATCTCCCTGACACTGCATTGAATTAATACAGAGTGATGATGTGGAATTGCAAAAGTTAGAGGCAAGGGCACTGGCACTGCAGAACCAAGCACGACAAAGAGAAATGTGGAAGAGAGAAAAGGGGAAAGAGATGGAGTTGCAGGCAAAAGAGCTGGAGATTAAGGACTGGGAGCTTTAGGGACAGCTTAGGATATGTGAGTTGAAAATATAGAGAGGAATTCAACCCACACCTAATCCAAAACAGACTAGTCCACAGGCTTTGGACCTTACCAGTCAGGTGAGACTTGTTATACTCTTTAAGGAAACTGAGGTAGAGAGGTACTTTTTGAATTTTGAAAAAGTGGTGCATTGATTGCAGTGGTCTAAGGAGTCTTGGCCTATGTTATTGCAAAGTGTTTTTGTAGGTAATGCTCAGGAGATTTACTCTGTGTTACCCATGGACGTGTGTAATCAGTATGATGAGGATAAAGCTGCCATTCTGAAAGCTGATGAATTGGTACCCGAGGTGTGCAGGCAGAAGTTAAGGCAGTATAGGAAGAAAGAAAGTTAAACTTATGTGGAATTTGCTCGGGGAAAAGCGACTCTGTTTGATAGGTGGTGTGGTATGAAGGATACTGCGGATGGTGACAAGATAACCCAACTGATTTTACTGGTGGAGTTGAAGCAGTGCTGGTCTCCTGACCGTTGAATGCAGTTAGACAAACAAAAAGTGAATGATTTGGATACTGCAGCCACAGTGGCTGTCGATTACGCTTTAACTCACAAAGTGCATTTTAACAAACCAAGTTTTCCAAAGAGGAGTAACTTGGAGAATGACCGTAAAACTAATCAGAGAATGAGAACCGGACTCAAAGGTTGTCAGGAAAGCTCACCGACCGGTGGGGGTTAGGCAAAGTTTGCCGGAGGGAAAGCAAATGTAGATATGGTGCAAAGTAAACCTGTGAATGATCTCTCTGTGCTGATTTGTTCCCACTGCAGGAAACACGGACACGCCGCAGCACAGTGCTATAAGCTGGGAAGGCAGCAAGGTGTGTCAACTGCACTACCTTATGGTAGAAAACACACAGGGTGCCCAGAGACGGTAATGGGGTCATCCGAGGAGGGGGTGATGCTGGACTCAGACCTCTGTAATACAGGATATCGGCATTTCACTACAGACGGTTTTGTGTCAGCCCGAGGTAATTATGCACTTCGGCGACCTGTGAAAATATTGAGAGACACGGGGGCTTCTCAGTGTTTCATGCTGGAGAACATTTTGCCGCAATCTGAAAGACTGATGACTGGTCCCAGTGTGTTATTACAAGAACTTGTGCGTTGTGTTAAAGCGCCTCTTCAGGTGGTTAATCGAGAGTCTGATTTGGTATCTTGAACAGTTCCTGTGGGCATACAACCTACTCTTCCAATGGAAGGGTTTTGTTTTATCATTGGGAATGATTTAGCTGGTGATAAAGTCATGGTTAATCCATAAATGGTGGAAGAATCGATTGTTGAGAGTAATGCAGAACCAAAAGAAAAGGAGGCTCCTAATCTGATTCCGACATGTGGTGGTGACCCGTGCTAGGTCCAGGAAGCACGCGGAAGAGAGTGTAGTGCAAAAGGACATGGACGTAGAACCTCGATCATAGACATGGACGTCCTATATCACTGGAGCCCTTGTCAATCAATCAGTTGCTAAGACTGAAGTCAAGTTATAATGTCACGTCCAGGTATCTTCCAAGATGCCGATATGTACTCCCACAAATGATGGAGAAGAGTTTAATACAGAGGAAACCAGTTTCGTTTGAGTTGGAAGAAGGAATACCTTCAGAGCATAACATCATGACAGAAATGGAATGCTAACTCTCTGTAACCTACAGACTGGGGATGTGGTACTGATGAAAGACAAAACCTGGCACGTAACCTCTGGTAGTTGGACTACGTTACAGAGGCCTAAAGGGATGAAGATGAGCATGTTCGCAAGGATAAGCTGACCATCAGCAACTGATCGCTGAATGCGAAAGGTCTTCCTCTTCATCCCACAGATTAAATGAACGCCCGATACACAGGTTTATCCGAATCTTTGAAAACGATCACGAAATTAAGAATATTGCTTATGTTAGAAATTATAGAATGTAATTTGAGGAGGTATTATATGTAATGCCAGTCATGAAATTTGTAGATGAGTGAAGAGTTATTATAGTGCCCATTATATAGAAAGTCGACACCCCCTTTCAAATTTTCACCTTTTCTTTCCTTATAGCCCGGAAATAAATGGCATTAAATCAGACTTTTTCCACCTTTATTTACACATCGTAACCCACAACTTCCAAGTGAAAAACAAATTCCACAAATTTCACAACATTAATTAAAAATACAACACGAGAATATCTTGGTTGGATAAGTGTCTGAATTGCAAATTGTAATTTAAAAACAACAATTGTAAATGAGCTAAGGTGTAACGAATCGACTTCAAAATCACACAGCAGTTAATTGGCCTCCACTTGTGTTATATTTTAGTGATTCTGATTATTTCAGAATAAAATCAGCTGTTCCTGTAGGTTTCCTCTGCTGGGTAGTGCATTTCACAGCAAAGAGTCAACCATGAGCACCAAGGAGCTTTCAAAAGACCTTGCGGATAAAGCCGTAGAAGGGGACAGATCAGGGTATGGGTATAAAAATATTTCAAAGGTCTTGAATATCCCTTTGAGCACAGTTAAGACAATCATTAAGAAGTCGAAGGTGCATTGTACCACCAAGACCCTGCTTGGATAAGGCCGTCCCTCTAAATTGGATGACAAGCAAGGAGGAGACTGATCAGAGAGGCCACCAATAGGCAAATGACAACCTCGAAAGAGCGACAAGCCTTCATAGCAAAGACTGGTCACTGTGTGCATGCAACAACAATAGCCCAAGCACTCCACAAGTCTGGCATGCACGACGATGGGGTGGTAGGAAGGAAGCCATTACTCAAAAAGCCCACCTTCAATCCTGTTTGAGGTATGCAAAAAAACACTCCATAGATTCTGATGCCATGTGGCAAAAAGTTTTGTGGTCTGATGAAACCAAGATGGAACTTTTTGGTCTGAATGCAAAACATTACGTTTGGTGCAAACATAGCACAGCACATCACCCGAAGACACCATCCTGACTGTGAAGCATGGTTGTGGCAGCATCATGTTATGGGGATGCTTCTCATCAGCAGGAACGGGGGCACTTGTCAGGATAGAAGGTAAAATGGATGGAGGAAAATACAGAAAAATCCCAGAGGAAAACCTGCTGCCCTCTGCAAGAAAGCTGAAATTTGGATGGAAGTTCACCTTTCAGCAAGACAACGACCCAAATCACACAGCCAAAGCTACACTGGAGTGCCGAAGGAACAAAAAGATCAAGATCGTTGACTGGCTTAGTCAGAGCCCCAAAATAAATGCAATCATAAATCTGTGGCATGGAATTGAAGAATGTTGTCCATCAATGCTCGCCATGGAACTTGACTGAGCTTTCACAGTTTTGTACAGAATAATGGGCAAATATTGCCCAATCAAGGTGTGCAGAGTTGGTAGAGACCTATCCCAACAGACTCACAACTGTAATTGCTGTCAAAGGTGCTTCCACCAAGTATTAACTCAGGGGGGTGGACATATGTCTAACCAAGATATTCTAGTTTTGTATTTTTAATTAATATTCTGAACTTTGTAAAATTTGTTTTTCACTTGGAAGTTGTGGGTTATGATGTGTAAATAAAGGTGGGAAAAGTCTGATTTAATGCAATATAATCCCAGACTACAAGCAAACAAAAGGTAAAAATTTAGAAATTTTGGAAATTTTAGAAGGGGTGTAGACTTTCCAAAGGCACTCTATCTTTTAGTTACATGCCTTTAAGTTTGAACAGTCTGATGGATGTTCTGGGTAGAGCTAGTTGGATGGATGTTCTGGGCAGAGTTATCTGGGAAGTTGTTCGTTGTGGACCCTTTCTGGCTGCGAGTGGCTTGACCCAAAACTGATGGCACCCTGCGAAGCATAATGCTCAGACAAGACTGCGAAGCTTAAAGCGCAGAGAACCCTGCGAAGCTAACAGCACCCTGCGGAGTTGACATTGAGAGGCCTGTTCTGTGTACAAGTGCTTTCCGTTGAGACAAGAGGACTAAAAGTGGTTAGTATACATCTTTAGGTAGCGAATTGAATGACTGTTATGTTTTTGTTGTTGTATGTTGTCATGTAACCACATTACATGCCTTGTATACATGCCATTGAATTATTTTGTATTGTTTTGTTTAATGTACAGTTTCTCGGAGACTTCGGGAGCTTTTTGGAGCTTTGATCTACCAATAAACAGCCAAAGGCTTCTGTATGAACACAACTCCTCGTTTGTTTCTGCATCTGATATCCTTCGAACAGGTGATACTACAACTACGAAAACCCTAGAGGCAGATAAGGGCTTGTTGCCACTACATGCATATTTTGCCAATCTTATGAGGTTGGAGATGTACTAGACGAAGCCAATGACTCGGGACTCACAACAGTCAGGAAGTCAAACAGCAGCAGAAAAAACTGAGGGACTGAAAAAACGCAGGTGTGATTAATCACCTTGACTATATCTTTGGATTATCTGTTGAAGATTTGGGTTTGGGGTTTGCTCACGTGTAGGTTGGTTCCACGACTGCTCATCAAATTGAATCATAGTTAAGTTTTCTGAACCACATCCATCATGTTTTTATGTTATGTTTTCAGCACTATCTGATGTTTGTATTTTCATCAAAAATTTTCCGTGATAAATCAAACTTTGTTTTAAAAATTGTTGAATTCGGTTTTTTTATGCAGCCGACGTGCTCTCAGATCGCTGGAGCTTAATCGTCTCAGTTTTGAGGCTGTTTTGTCGTCCCGTTTCTCGCTTTTATTTTTCTTCAAAAAATGTGTCCTTTCTGCCTTTCCAACACTATCCTATTCCCTCTCGCTTCAAAAAAAAAAATTAGAAAAAAAAAAACTCTCTCGGACACGATTTTATTTTACTTTCATTTCATATATATATATATATATATATATATATATATATATATATATATATATATATATATATATATATATATATATATATATATATTGTTACGGCTGTGGAGATTCGCAAACCTCCATTCAGGGCCCGTAGGTGAGATATCTCTAAGTACATGTGTAGTTAGCCCCAAATCCGTTGTATAGAGGGAATTTATGTGATTCATTCGGGCTGCGACGCTTTGAGATAGCCGTTTTTCTGTTCTATCTTTATTTTTAACCAACCACATCTCAACCACTATCACACAACAACCACCACGCCAGCCATCGTCACCAACTGCAACCACGCTCCAACCCCCGGACAGCAACAACAACGCCAACAGCCACGACCTTTACCTTCACAACTTGCTCCCACATCATCGCATCACCGCCATTCCCAAACGGCACCATAACCATCAAACCACCACCGAAAACCCTCCACCACCTTCGCCTCTCTCCTACGGCCATTGCCACACCACCTGTGAACACTGAGCGTCGGGCTGTCTCGGGCCCGTTCGGCAATTGGTGCCGAACGCACCGAGCCGTGAGCGCAAATAGAGCCTTTCCGAGGGAGAATTCGGATCAAGAACGCTACACGCCCACTTCCCCTCCATCCAATTAGCAAGCGCGGAGCGGCTTGGCCCCGCCTCCAGGCGCGCCTGTGTGAAATCGATATATGCAAATTCTAGGATCAGGGGAGATTCACGCCCCCTTTCCTCCGACCAATGGGCGAGCATGGCCGCGCCCCCAAGGTCATCGTGATCCGGATATTTGCATATTAACTGCTCCGGCCGGCCAATAAGAAGGCGAGCGCAAGGCGAATGAAGTCAGTCGAGTCGGGTGAAGAGTGAGTCGGGTGGCGAAGTGAGTCGAGTCGGGTGGAGAGATAGTCGAGTCAGGTGGCAAAGTGATCGGTGTGTCTTCGAATTGGGTTCTGGAGTCGCCTGAGAAGAGTTGCGGGAAGAGGCAAAGGAGCTCGGGTCCGAGGCGAGAAGGACGGCGGTCGGCGACGAGGTCGCGGTGTGGGATTGCTCATCACGGGACACAAGCCAGCCAGCCATTCTCCTCCCCCAGGGCATCAACAATTCCCCCTTTCCCCCGCGCTGAGATAGAGCAAAAGGGGGGCCCCATTCCCACCCCACTCCAAACGTCATGCCAGCGAAACCCGCCAAGGAGCACGGAGTCAGGGCACAGCCAAGCAGCCACATCTGTGGCTCGCCTGCCAACTCGTCACGAGGGCGCAGGTAGGACCCCCCCCCCCCGGTCTCGCGGACAATTGGCCTACAGGCCTGTCTGTTCCCTTGTCTATGAGGGTAGCTTCTTTCCTTTGCTTTTGAGTAAATGTGTGTTGGCGCCGTCTGTAAAGTAGAACTGTTTCAGTGTTGCCATGTGTGCGCGTAGTCGGTAGTAACTCTGCGTCGTTGTTGCTTTTGTTTTGGTTGCTATATGTGCATTTTGACTGTATGGCTGTATATATGTGCTTTCCATGTGCCGGGAAATAAATTTGCATTGTGTGAACTGTTTTCCCGTTTCGCTTCGTCTTTTCTTTATTGACCCCCCATCCTGCTTCACGTAAAGGGTTCGTAGTGGATGCAAAATGCCCGGTAAATAATCTGAACCGTCGAGGTCGACGATAACACCGCTCGGTTATCCTGATAGTATGGAACGGGCCACCCAAGCGGCTCGTGTCCGGAGTCGACCTGCGGCGAGGTACGATCACTCGGTTTACCATGCGCGTGGGTACTTAGGTAGGTCGAGTTTGGCGAACAACCCTATCCTACGTGGGTGGCCAATTGGCACGATTGTGGTGAGGTCGAAAGGCCCACCCGTGACTGGCTTCGGGCGATAGTTCCCAGAGGGTCACGACTGAATTGTCCGTCCGGTGGGCGACGCAGTCGCGATTCGAGTGACGTGGCCGTCCTCACGCCGGCGGGCGCAAATTCGCAACACTGGTGTCAGGAGTGGGATTCGAATCCCTCCCGCCTCCAAGCTAAATTCACGGGGAATCGGTCCAGGGGTGAGAGGAGCGACGCCCGATTCCCTCCAAATTACGAGCAATTTAAATTAACCCCTTACGAGAAATAAGATGGAGTCTCAAGGCGAGCGGGAGCCGGGGTAGTCGAAATGGAAATAGAATTGTTAGAATCCATGGCCCAGGATGGAGACCCCGAGCAGGAAATGTTGGTTGTGCAGGAACAATTTCCCCCCCAACCGAACCCAGAGCCCGAAATGGGCGTGGCAGCAGCAGCGGCCGCGGCATATGACAAATCCCCTCCCCCTCTCCACCAAAACCCCCCGATCCATGCCGAATCGGCTCAGCCGAGTGCACTCGAAATGATTTTGAAAGCCATAAATGAAATGGATAAGAAAATGGAAACAAACACAAACAAAATGGAAGAAATGCGGGGTGAGACGCAAAACATGGGAATGAGCCTAAAAGGAAGCTTGGACAAACTAAAAAATGAAATGAAAAAGGAAGTCGACACGATACGAGCGGAGGTGACCAGGTTAAAAGAGAAAGTAAAAGGAGTGGGGGTCGCAATGGAAGAGAGCAAACAAGAGGGCAAACGAAATAAAGACGGTGGTGGGAAAGATAGACAAAGTAGGAAAAGGACTGGGAGAAGTAAAAAAGGGACAAGACCAAATAAAGGAGGAAATAGGGAAGAACACGACGGCGATAGAGGAATTAAAAAGAGAACAAGGGAGAATAAAGGACGGATTGGGAGTCGTGAAGAAGGACTGTGAGGAAAGACAAAGACATGACGAAGAGAGTTGAAGACCAATGAAAGGAGGTAAAAGCGGAGGAGCAGAAAGGATTAAAGGCGTGGGGGAGGAATGCAGAAAGAGACATGAGGAAGTAATTAATGAAATGGAGTGGAAAGCCGGAGAAGAGACAGAGGAACTGGGGAAATGGATAGAAGAACACAAGGGCGAGACGGAAGAGCAGTTTAGGACAACGGGGGAGAAAATATCCAAGACAAATAAGGTGGTGACACAGGTACAAGGGGAAGTGGAGCAAATAAGAGAGAAAGTCGGGGAACTATCGTTAGAGACGATAGGGGAGTAATTAAATGGAGTAATAAAGTGGAAAATAGAGGAAATGGAGAGGAGACTGACGGAATGCGTGGAGACCCGGTGTGAGAGGCAGGGTGACCTCCTTCGGGAACAGGGGGAGAGGATATACTCCCTCAAGGCGGATCGTGCCCAGGTGGGGCCGGTGTCACAGGGCGGAGGAGGAGGCTTGCGTGATGCGGGGGTGAGCATGCCAAGCTAGGGGAGGGTAGAGGCCGCGGGGTCTTTTGGCCTAAGGGGGGTACCGAGTATGACTGTTCCGGTGGGTGTGCAGAGTGCGAGTCCAATGGCTTGGGGGAGTAAGCGGGACGACGCAGGGCACAGACAGACATGGACAGGGGTGGTAGAGCCCCCGGGCAAATGGCTCAGACCCAGCGGGAGTGAGGCACCGTTGGGACTGGGGAGGTACACCCCTCCAGGAGTCCATTGGGAACTAGAAGGGGGGACCTCGAAAGGACCGAGGGTGCCGCTACCCCCGTATGATGGCAAGACGGACTTGAGGGTGTACATGGCCCAGTTCCAGTGTGTTGTCAGAGGCAATGGCTGGAACGAGGCGCAGGGTGTGGCACAACTCACGGCGGCCCTGCGTGGCGCGGCCTTGGAAGTCTTGACCACGGTACCCAGTGAGGGGGTGACCCTGGAGGATCTCCATTCGGCCCTAAAAACCGATTTGACATGGACCAGCAGAGTGAGCTTGTTAAAGCTCAGCTCAACAGGTGCAAACGACACTCCCAGGAACCACTGGGAGAATTGGCACACGACATTCGCCACTTGGTGGGGATCGCACACCGATGTCTGAGCATTGCTGACCGTATGGTGCCCGGACAACCTCCAGAAGGCGGCTGATACTGCAGCCAAGACGCCATTGGGAGGGGCTGGGCAGCATGTGGTGGCAGTCCGACAGGTGGGCCCCGTGAACAACAGTGCGCTGGAAGCCGGGGCTACCAAGCGCGAATGGAAAAAATGGTGCAGGGCATGTTCGACCGCCGGTTCGGGAGACCTGGGGAGAGGCGGTCGGGCCCAGGAAGGGCGGGGGATGGGCCATCAGGGGGTACCCCAATTCGGAACGAAGGGGGGTATAATTCAGCGTAACGGAGGCAAACACCTTACCAGAGGAGGTGTTATAATTGTGGCGCAAGGGACCACCCGCAGCGGGAGTGCAACGCCCCGCGCAGGGAAAGGCCCCCGCGAAGGGAGGGCCACGGCCCCCCAGACCACCAACTCCGCCCCGGGTCAATAGGGATAGCCAGGCCCAACCATCACCCCTCCTACCAGCCCCTGCGAAACTAAGAAGTGCTGAACATGTAGGGCCATGTTCGGCAGACTCGGACGGAGAAGAGCCCTCAGAACTGCGACAGGTCATCAATTGTGGCCAAATTGGCAATGGTAGCTTAACAATTCGGTGTAAAGTTGCCGGCGTAGGGGTAGACGCCGTTGTGGACACAGGCGCAAGCGCCACGATCATCAGCCCTGTGGTCCTTGATTAGAGCGTAGACGGTTGGTATGAGATCCACCGTCTGCAAAACCATAGTTTGCAGCTAGCGACCAGGGCAACGGCCCCCATCATAGGACGTGGTTCCGTGTCGTTTAAATTGGGCACCGTGAAAACAAGGATAGTGGTTTGGGTGGCGACCCATGTCTAATAGGGTTGGATGTGCTAACGGCCGGTGGTTGTAAGATCGACTTGGGCCGGGGGCTCATGCAGTTGGGTGGTGAGGAGTTGCCGTTAGGGGGTGTGAGCACGGATGAGAGGGTGGAGCTGGAGGCTCCTGACTCCCTGGTCATTCCCCCGGGTGCAGAGGTGGTGGTCCCGGCCCAGTGGCGAGCACACCCAACGTGGCAGGGCTCCTGCGGCCTGGCGGAACTACCGGTAGGGCCATCAACCCCGGGTTTAGTCTTGGGCCGCACCCTGGTAAGTACTGACGGGCCAATAGTGCCCGTTCGGGTGATAAATGTTAGCACGGAACCACGCACTATCAGAAAGGGCACGAAGGTGGCAGATTGCACCCCAGTAAAAGAGGTCACAGAGCTGAGGGACGATAACATCGAGCCGGACCGGCCCCAGAGGGAGTCTCCAGACTTGATTAGGAATTGGCCCGGTTCCATTTGCGAGATGGTAAATCGGAGTAGAGTAGATTTGGAGGATGCCCAGAGGGAGGCCTTATACAAACTGGTCGACCGACACATGGGGATCTTCTCCTTGTCACCCGAGGATGTTGGACGTACGGGCCTGGTGCAACATCAGATCCACACCGATGGGGCCCGGCCTGTCCGTCAGCCTGCTCGAAGGCTCCCATGGAGCAAAAGAGAGGAGGCTGATGAACAGGTTGAAAAGATGCTCAATGCAGGTGTCATTGAGCCCTCGGGAAGTCCTTGGATGTCACCGGTTGTGCTGGTTAAAAAGAAGGATGGGACCACGCGTTTCTGCGTGGACTATCGCCAGCTGAACAACGTGACACTCAAAGACTCCTCTCCCCTGCCTAGAATTGACGATACCCTCGACGCCGTTGCAGGCTCGAAATGGTTCTCAACTTTGGACCTCAAGAGTGGGTATTGGCAGGTGAAGATGGATAAAACGGCATTTTCCACAGGGAAGGGACTGTATCAGTTCACTGTGATGCCGTTCGGTTTGTGTAATGCCCCCGCCACCTTTGAGAGACTGATGGAGCATGTAATAGGCGGCATGCCGTGGCAATCATGCCTGGTGTATCTGGATGACGTCCTGGTACACGCTAAAACATTCACCCAGGAGATAGCCAATTTGGACCAGGTGTTTGGGCGCCTCAGGCAGGCAGGGCTAAAATTGAGCCCGGAGATATGCACTTTATTCGCGACAGAGGTGGCCTATCTCGGACACGTGATAGGCCACGAGGGGGTGAAGACCGACCCCGGAAAAATTGCAGCGGTAGAGGAGTGGCCCGTATCTACAACTGTCAAACAGGTATGGGGCTTTTGGGGACTTTGCTCCTACTGCCGGCGCTTCGTGGCAAACTTTGCGGAGATAGCCAGGCCCCTTCACCTGTTGACGGAGAAGGGGTTGAGATTTAATTGGACAGGAGAGTGCCAGGAGGCCTTCCTCAAATTAAAGGGGTGTTTGACATCCACACCTGTTTTGGCGTACCCCACCGATGACGGGATGTATACCCTGGACACGGATGCAAGCCAGGAAGGATTGGGAGCAGTCTTGTCTCAGACACAGGGGGGCATGGAAAGAGTGATCGTGTATTACAGTCGGGCCAGGAGTGGGCCCGAACGAAATTATTGCGTAACTCGCAAGGAGCTATTGGCTATGCTGTCTGCGGTGAGCCATTTCCACCCGTACTTGTACGGGAGGAAATTTTTGGTTCGAACTGATCATTGCTCCTTGCAATGGCTCTTACGGTTCAACGACGGGAAGTGAACGGGAAGTGAACTTACGACGGGAAGTGAACCGGAAGGCCAGATTGCAAGGTGGTTGGAAAAGTTGCAGCAGTACGATTTCAGTGTGGTCCATAGAGCCGGTAAGGCTCATGGGAATGCCGATGCGCTCTCTCGACGCCCCTGTCTGGGAGAAAACTGCAGATATTGCACGAGACATGAGGAGAGGGACCAATTGGCAGACACCTCCCCAAAACTCCCAGTCTGTGCAGCCTGAGTGGTAGGCCCAACTTTGCCACTAAGCGCAGGAGAGGAATTTGGTGGATTGGCATGGAGCACGGCACAGCGGGAAGACCCCATGATATGGCCAGTGTACAAATGGGTCCAGGGAAACAGGAGGCCCAGTGCGGAGGAGACCGCCCCATTCGGAGCGCGAACAAAAGCATACTGGGCTCAGTGGAGGACCCGAGAAATGAGGGACAACATCTTATATCGCAAGTGGGTGGAGATTCCTTCCGAACAAACTTCTTGGCTGGTGATAGTCCCTGATGGGTTTAAGACCCAAATTTTGAAACAGGTGCACGGTACCCGCGCCGGCGGCCATTTGCGCAGGACAAAACAAAATCTCGGGTCCGCCGGCGGTTCTATTGGGTTAACATGGGGCACGATGTACAGAACTGGTGTCGGGCATGCGACGCCTGTACTGCGAAAAAGGGACCGCCACAGAGGATGAGGGCCCCACTCCAACTACATCAGGTTGGGACCCCCCTTGAGCAAGTGGCCATGGACATTTTGGGACCACTGCCCCCCACTCGCCAGGGTAATAAGTACGTCCTCGTAATTATGGACTATTTCACCAAATGGCCGGAGGCCTTTGCCCTCCCCAACCAGGAAGCAGGGGTCGTGGCAAAGGCCTTCGTCGAAGGATTTACATGCCGGTATGGGATTCCGCAGGAGCTGCACACAGACCAGGGACGAAATTTTGAGAGCGAGTTACGAAAAGAGGTGTGTAGACTCCTGGAAATTCGAAAGACACGGACAACGCCCCTGAGACCACAGTCTGATGACATGGTGGAGAGGTTCAACAGGACCCTGGTCCAACAGTTGGGCCTCTTCACCGCCATTAACCAGGAGGACTGGGACGAACATCTCCCTTACCTCCTGATGGCCTATCACGCGTCACAGCACGGGTCTACCGCGTGTAGTCCGGCGCTGTTGATGTATGGACGGGAGCTGAGAAGCCCCGTCGATTTATTGTGCGGTCCGACGCCTGAGCGGCTTGATAGGCCCCCGGGGGAGGGCTATGCCCGTTGGTTGGAGGAAGGCATGGAGAAGGTACATGCCTTCGCACGACACCAGCTCCAACAGACAGGCATAAAGATGAAGTGCAGGTACGACCACCGGAGCCAGGTGAGCCAATACCCACCAGGGGCGAAGATTTGGTTCTTTAACCCCGGCGGAGGAAGGGCGGATGCCCGAAGCTCACCTCACCTTGGCAGGGCTCGGGGGTCGTCCTGGGGCAAATCAGTGACGTGGTCCTAAAAATTAAAATGGGACCATGGGCCCTTCCCCGGATCGTCCATGCTCTTAAGGCCTGAGACGTTACAAGGGCGACCTTACGCCCTCATGGATATGTCTTGCTGGAGGAGTCGGTGTTGGAACAGCCGCTCCCGCAGAGGCACAAGGCTCGCAGAGCCTTGCAACGAGTTCACGAGCCTGGTAGGGAGGGATGAAATCCCCCCTGCAAATAAGGATATGGGGACAGTGACAGACGGTGAGTGTGTAGAGGGGACGTAGCTTAGCTACGTAGTGTTAAATGGAGCGTGCTATAGTGTAAGGGATGACGTGGGAGCAGGAAGTAGTTCTGGGATGTAGTTAGAAGGATGGCTGAGTTCAGCGATGTGTGAGTTGAAGTGTGAAGTGGAAACATGTGCTTGGTGGGTGAGTGAGGCCAAGGGGTCTGTGTGAATGGAGCGAATGGGGAATGCATGGTGCGATGAGTGATTGGGGGGAGGAGTGATTCCTGTCCAAGAGACCCCAGGGTCAGTGTAAAGTGAGTTAGCTGGGTTAGTTAAATTGACAAAATGGAAGTCGTTTTGCTGTTGGTGGGAGTGTAGGCTCGATACCCATTTGGAGGGGTGCAGGAGCCCTGTTGACGGGCCAGGAGCGTGGCTGCGAAAGGTGAGTATCGCTGAGTGGGTACGCCGGGCACCAGGCTAGTCGGCCATAGTAGGCCAAGGGCCCATGGGTGGCCGGGATAGCGTAGTGGGCACGGGTGCACCCACATGATGCGGGGGCCCGGGGCGCCGTTAGCCGCATGGGCAGTGTTGTGGGCACGGCTGACCCTCGGAAAGAGGCCCGGGAAGCCAGCCTGCCACGTGAGCGTTTCAGGAGAGTCGCCATAGAGGGCACTCCCCGGTGTTTAGGGAGCTGGTAGGCTCGGAGGCAGTGTAGTGCCCGGGGGTGCCATCGCTGGAGAATCGGCAGAGGGTCGTGCCTGCCAAGGGAGCCACGCGTCCGAGCCATGAGACCGTGTGAGGGCACAGAAGGAAAATTGGGGGGGGGGCGAGAGGCCCGAAATTGTGAGGACACCAACACAGGTGACGGGAATCTGGGTTGATAGAACCAATAGTTTAAGCGAGAGGCGCTTGTTGAAAGCCCCGGGGTAGTTTAAAGGTTAATGGTAAGGGTAGATTAGGAAGTGTACCCATCCGCACCATCCATCCCTTCGCGCTCGTTGTGGGCTGCTGAACCCACTTTGTGTTATAGATCGCTGAAGTCTGGGGAGGCCATCCTGAGGCTTCGTTGGGCATCGGCACATGATGCTAGCTCTCCCTCATTCCTCTCCGTGAAGGGAACGTAGGGGTTTGGAGTAGGCGAGGTGATGAGATAGGTTAGCCGAACAAGGACAGTAAAGGGGGTTAGGGGACGATTTATAGTGGGGAAGTAAAAATCAAAACAACAAAAAAATAAACCAATGTCACCCGCAGGGTGACCCATATCTTGCCAAAAGATGACCACGTGTGACTTCTTTAAGGTCACACTGAGGTGAACAGAGCTGCTATCCACCAGGAGCGACTCCTTGAGGAATATCTGCCTACGAGAGATTCCGATGAGAATCGTTCTACAGAGTAACCATGAAAAATATGCTTTTTCCTCATAACATTACCAAATGACGACATAATGTCTCAAGCTTGACATATCAAGAAAGCACTCATGAAGGTCAAGGCCAATCGCCACCAAAATTTAACCAGCTGAGCGCCAGACCATGAATTATATTCCCATGAAGTTTGAAGACGATCCGATCAAAATTACTCAAAAAATAAGGGTTTCGTCGACTCCCCTGATTTGCGACAAAGTGACCTTGACCTTTGACCTTCAAAATTTTGTGCACTGAAAGGGACCTCTATAGGACTCTGATATGCGAAGTTACAAAAATTTCCAATGATAACTGTGCTCTGCAGAATTTTTTATACGTGATTACAGACAAACAAACAAACAAAAAAAAACCAGGAGCGACTCCTTGAGGAATATCTGCCTACGAGAGATTCCGATGAGAATCGTTCTACAGAGTAACCATGAAAAATATGCTTTTGCCTCATAACGTCACCAAATGATGTCATAATGTCCCAAGCTTGACATATCTAGAAAGCACTCATCGAGGTGTTCAATTTGAGGTACTACACGATATGGTTCTTAAAACTTGAAAATTTGACCTTGGGGTCAAATATGTTTGACCTGAGGCGCTAACCATGAAGGTCAAGGCCAATCGCCACCAAAAATTAATCAGCTGAGCGACAGAACATGAACTATATTCCCATGAAGTTTGAAGACGATCCGATCAAAATTACTCAAAAAATAAGGGTTTCGTCGACTCCCCTGATTTGCGACAAAGTGACCTTGACCTTTGACCTTCAAAATTTTATGCGCTGAAAGGGACCTCCTATAGGCCTCTGATATGCGAAGTCACAAAAATTTCCAATGATAACTGTGTTCTGCTGAGTGATTTATACGTGATTACAGACCAAAAAAAAAACAAAAAAAACAAAAAACAAATGATGGTCAAGGCCAATCGCCACCAAAAATTAATCAGCTGAGCGCCAGACCATGAACTATATTTCCATGAAGTTTGAAGACGATCCGATCAAAATTACTCAAAAAATAAGGGTTTCGTCGACTCCCCTGATTTGCGCCAAGTGACCTTGACCTTTGACCTTGACCTTCAAAATTTTGTGCACTGAAAGGGACCTCTATAGGCCTCTGATATGCGAAGTTACAAAAATTTCCGATGATAACTGTCTGCAGAATTTTTTTATATGTGATTACAGACAAAAAAAAAAAAAAAAAAAAAAAACATACAAGCTGACTAACATATCTTGCAAAACTTCGTTTTGGCAAGATAATAAGTTGGGGCTAAATTGGGTTTTTACAAATTAAGGGAGTGGGTGGGAGGGAGACAGTAGGCAGGTCCGTGCCCGCCTTCCGAGTGGCCAGCACCGCCGCACTCCCTCCATCAAAATGCACTGCAAGGCAAAGGCCGGCCAACTTCATCGGCAGCTGATGTTTTGCTGTGAGGCCTGTACCGGCCGGATTGTCTGCAGCTGCTGTGCTTCAAGGCGTGTGCCGGCCAGTTCAACTGCCGGCTGTTTTTACTGCAAGGCCTGTGCCGGCCAGTGCGTCTGCCGACTGTGTTTGCCTGCAACGGCCTTGTTCTGCAGGCTGTGGTTGCCTGCTGCCTTTGCCATGCCATGCCCACTGCCTTCATCTACTTTTTGCCCCCGTTCAATTTTGCTTTGCCTCCCCCCTTGTTCGTTGCCATGCGCGCCAGGAGCGTCGCAACAGTTTGCAAGCTGCAGGGACTGCCCTGTAGGCAGCCGCATCACGGGACCGAATTGGCGGCCCGTGCAACGTTGTTTGCTGAGTCAGATCGTCGCGCGTACTGCAGGGACTGCCCTGTAGGCAGCCGCATCACGGGACCGCATTGGCGGCCCGTGCAACGTTGTTTGCTGCGTCAGATCGTCGCGCGTACTGCAGGGACTGCCCTGTTGGCAGCCGCATCACGGGACCGCATTGGCCGCCCGTGCAACATTGTTTGCTGCGTCAGATCATCGCGCGTGCTGCATGGACTGCCCTGGAGGCAGCCGCACAAGAAGACTGCATTTGCGCAGCTCATGCGCCATTGTTCACTGCGCCTATTTAAAAGGGGGAGGCCGAGGACTGCGTTTGAGCAGCCAGCCACCTTCCCTGCCACCTGCATTGCATGAGCCAGAAACTGCATGCGAGCAGCCTGGCTCCCTGCAAACTGCTTTTCTCTTTGCAGAGTCCATTGATCCTGGGCCATGGTTTAGTGTAAGATTTGTAAGGTTAAGATGTACTGAAAATATGAGTGCGCCCCCAGCATGTATGTCTTCGCGCCGGCAATTTTATTTAAGTCATCCGTGTGAGTGGGTTTGTTTAGTTAGTTACTCAGCCCTCAGGTTATTTATTTTGGGGACACGAATACCATGAATGTCGCACTCAGGGATCCGTAGGTAAAACGTACGAGGGAAAACGACACATGATGGCACACGAAAATTTGACGACTCGGGACGAGTCTGCAAAAAGGGGAGGGGGTAGTGTTAGGGCTGTGGAAATTCGCAAACCACCATTCAGGGCCCATAGGTGAGATATCTCGAAGTACATGTGTAGTTAGCCCCAAACCCGTTGTATAGAGGGAATTTATGTGATTCATTCGGGCTGCGGCGCTTTGAGATAGCCGTTTTTCTGTTCTATCTTTATTTTGAACCAACCACGTCTCAACCGCCATCACACAACAACCACCACGCCAGCCATCGTCACCAACTGCAACTACGCTCCAACCCTCGGACAGCAACAACAACGCCAACAGCCACGACCTTTACCTTCACAACTCGCTCCCACATCATCGCATCACCGCCATTCCCAAACGGCACCATAACCATCAAACCACCACTGAAAACCCTCCACCACCTTCACCTCTCTCCTTCTACGGCCATTCCCGCACCACCTGTGAACACTGAGCGTCGGGCTGTCTCGGGCCCGTTCGGCGATTGGTGCCGAACACACCGAGCCGCGAGCGCAAATAGCGGCCTTTCCGAGGGAGAATTCGGATCAAGAACACAACACGCCCACTTCCCTCCGTCCAATTAGCAAGTGCGGAGCGGCTTGGTCCCGCCTCCAGTTGCATCTGTGTGAAATCGATATATGCAAATTCCAGAATCAGGGGAGATTCACGCCCCCATTCCTCCGACCAATGGGTGAGCGTGGCTCCGCCCCCGAGGTCATCCTGATCCGGATATTTGCATATTAACTGCTCCTGCCGGCCTATAAGAAGGCGAGCGCAAGGCGAATGAAATCAGTCGAGTCGGGTGGAGAGTGAGTCGAGTCGGGTGGCGAAGTGATCGGTGTGTCTTCGAGTTGGGTTCTGGAGTCGGCTGAGAAGAGTTGCGGGAAGAGGCAAAGGAGCTCGGGTCCGAGGCGAGAAGGACGGCGGTCGGCGACGAGGTCGCGGTGTGGGATCGCTCGTCGCGGGACCCAAGCCAGCCAGCCATTCTCCTCCCCCAGGTCATCAACAATTCCCCCTTTCCCCCGCACTGAGATAGTGCAAAAAAGGGGCCCCGTTCCCACCCCACTCCAAACGTCGTGCCAACGAAACCCACCAAGGAGCATGGAGTCAGGGCACAGCCACGCGGCCACATCTGTGGCTCGCCCACCAACGAGTCACGAGGACGCAGGTAGGACCCCCCCCCAGTCTCGCAGACAATTGGCCTACAGGCCTGTCTGCCCCCTTGTCTATGAGGGTGGCTTCTTTCCTTTGCTTTTGAGTAAATGTGTGTTGGCGCCGTCTGTAAAGTAGAACTGTTTCAGTGTTGCCGTGTGTGCGCGTAGTCGGTAGTAACTCTGTGTCGTTGTTGCTTTTGTTTTGGTTGCTATATGTGCATTTTGACTGTATGGCTGTATATATGTGCTTTCCATGTGCCGGGAAATAAATGTGCATTGTGTGAACTGTTTTCCCTTTTCGCTTCGTCTTTTCTTTATTGACCCTCCATCCTGTTTCACGTAAAGGGTTCGTAGTGGGTGCAAAACGCCCGGTAAATAACACTGAACAACAAATTTCCAAAAATTTTTTTTACTGGAGATGTGTAAAGTGATTAAGACTAATTTAGGTACGCTGATTTCAAAAATCATAACCGTTTTGCTGTATCACGTCAGGATTTTCAGGAACAGAAATATTCCCATTGCCTAGAAGTCAGGATTTCAATGAAATTTACATATGTCTTTAACATGTCTATTTCGTACAATTGTTGTTAACTTGTGTTATATTTCTTTCTTTCAGATAAAGATGAGTAGGCGTTCCTATACCAATCATCCTGACAACTTCTGTTATGTCTGTGGTCGGTATACCAAAAAAGATCAACAGCGAAGTATATCTACAGCAGTGAAAATGAAGGCCGCCTACTTTCACTACTTCGGGTGTAAGGTGGGGGACCAAGAACAGAGCTGGGCACCACACATCTGCTGCACAAGCTGTCACACAACCTTGACTCAGTGGTTGGTGGGCAAGCACGCGAGCATGCCATTTGCGGTGCCCATGATATGGCATGAGCCGCAGAATCATCATGATGATTGTTATTTCTGCTGCACAAGCATCGCCGGCTTCAACAAGAAGAATAAAGGTCACATCAAGTACGCTGACTGCGTCTCTGCTCGTAAACCTGTGCCTCATGATGACGAGAACCCTGTTCCAACACCTCCAGCTGATCAGAACATAGCTGTAAGCAGTGGTGAAGAGGATGGTGATGATGAACCTTTTGAACCCGACACTCAAGAATCACACCTTCTGAACCAGGGAGACTTAAATGATCTTGTAAGAGATCTCTCGCTGTCAAAGGCGAAGGCAGAGCTGCTTGGATCAAGGCTGCAGCAGTGGAATCTACTTGAACCTAACACCAAGATATCCTTGTTCAGAGCACGTCACAGAGACATGGCTAAGTTCTTTGAGATGGAAGACACGATGACATTCTGCAGTGACATCAACGGTCTGTTGAAACAACTTGGGTGTGATCACGATCCTGCAGACTGGCGCCTCTTCATCGACTCGGGGAAGAACAGCTTGAAGGCTGTTTTGCTCCACAATGGCAACGAGAAACCATCAGTCCCACTGGCTCACGCGTTCGCCATGACAGAGACCTATGAGACTATGCAGCAGCTGCTTGATTCCATCAAGTACAATGACTTCAACTGGCACA
>NC_140961.1:89650622-89668122 GCF_056783735.1 Eptatretus burgeri | reverse complement strand
AGAAAAGAAATACTTTTTAAATCCCAGTGAACCTATTGTAATGTTTGCCCACCTCGGTTGCCAGTCACCTTCACCATCTGCTTCGGCTTGACTGGAGTTGGCCGCTGCTTTTTGGGAGTCACCGGAGGCCTCTTCCGATCAACATAGACATATGTTGTCTCGACTACCTTCCTCTTCAACACTGCTGGTATATCTGCAAGAAGATTTGCAGCAATAAATTGCCAGCAAATAGTGAGATTTTGGCCATAATATGCATTCCTGTTTGTTTTGTGAGTGAAACACACACATTATTAAGGACCACCTTCTTTTTCATGTTACAGACCATTTTGGGTGCATCTGAGCATATTTTATGGTCTTTTATATTACAGGCTCAAACAAACTATTTTTTTCCCTACATTCATGTTCATAATAGCTTTGTTGATATATATATATATATATATATATATATATATATATATATATATATATATATATATATATATATATATATATATATATATATATATATATATATATATATATATATATATATAGTCAGGCTTCAGCTCTCTCACCTCCTTCCCTTGGATTTTCAGACTAATCTTTTGTAGTCATGTTAATTTTCCTTGAAACATCCAACAGTAATAGTATTCACAAGATTCACACACACACACACGAACAATGGAAATTCAATTTAAAAGAGTCACACTTTTGCAGCCCCAGCGATATCTTTATTCTCATTTCAATGCTCAAATTGACTGTTTTTTGAAGATATGGCTATTTTTTTCGGGCTAATTATAGGAACAGATTTTTAAATAAAAACTGAACTCAAATTAAAAACCTTATAATTGCGAGATTTGATCATTTCACACAATTGTATAAATATAAACCATTATATATGAAAAATGACATTGAATTCCCAGTATTTTGCAGTGAAGGCAGCAAGGTCTTGCATTTGGGAGTCTGATTATCTTTGCTAATGTTCGTGACTGCTGTGTTTCATAATCAACAAAGGGCCCACAAAAGCAAGATGTGGCTGCCTCCAAAAAAATTATTGGGATAATCACTAATTTGCACATAATGTTTTTTTTCTTTCAAAAAGGCCAGAATTGGGGAGGGCAACCACACCAGGCTACCCAAGCTGAACACTCACCGCAATTCCTTCATCCCTCTATTTTCTTGTCTGTGGAACAAACTCCCTGTATCTTTTGTCTCTTACTCCTCCCTCCAATTTCATCCAAGAGTGATACTCATTGTCACCCCGTGCTTTCAGACACACCCAACCCTGTTCTCTAATGCTATCACTGACCACCTCCCCCCTCCCTTTGCTTTCTGATGCTCATCCACTTCTGTGCAATGTCTTTGTCTCGTCTCCCTATTTCCATTTAATCCTTGGAAAATCCGTGAACCTGATGCCCTTTGTTTAACCCCTCCATGAGCATTGATTAATAAATAAATAAATAAATTGTGAAGATGAAAAAAAAAAAAAAACATAACAATCACATCTTATTTTTGGAAATCAGAATTTAGCTTTCCTTTATATTCTAAATCTGACTTACCAAGCAGTCACTGTCATTTCCAAAGATAATTTTCACTGCTGATGCGACATTACATTTATCAATGAGGTTAACATTGTCATCGGGTAGCATATTTTGATAACCTGTGACAATGGTAAAGTTGTATTGAAGTATGGGTTATGTTATCTTTCTGTTATATAATTTCTTTAACACTGGCAACCATCATGAATGCAAAAATTAATTCCAGGGAAACTTTACAATGGTTCATAATTGAGAGCTACGGCTGTTTCTCGGCAAAACTTTTAGCCCACTATTCTTCTTTATGACAGCACTTGATATATTCTGTAGAGGTTTTTGTTTTGGCTTTGTGTGGAGATTCAAGAGAAGAGTTGTTTCAGAAGAGACTTAGTCTTGTCTTTCAGCATAAGAGCAAAGCAAAGCATGAATAAGCTGTTTGATCATGTGAACAGAAATCATGGATGAAGTTGTTTAATCGTGGAAACAGAAAACTTGCATAAATTTCGGAAAAATCAAACGATCCAAATATTAAATTTTCGTTGTTAAAGACCCTTCTGAATAATAATTATTGTAGTGGGAAGCCTTCATCTAAGAATGCATGTGTACTAAACACTAAAATGGACAGCTTGAATTTTCTGTTTTTCATACAATTAGAAATTGGAAAAGATTTCACGAATTTGGTGGGTTTTTTGGGAGAGGTTTCACCAAAAGGGGGTTCAATTTCAAGCATAAAGAGTAACATAGAATGTGACTGGATGCTGATTCAAGAAAATAAGTGATTGCCAAAATCCTTCGATCTCCATGGAATGGCATTAATTCTTGCACAGATGTAATAAATCTATCCACGTTTACTAATCACTCGTATTATAGTGATTGTTTGATCCTGAAGTGTGATTACCCTTCTGGCTGTTTAGGACTTCTCTTTGTGTGATGTCATCTTGTTCATATTGGCTCCTTGCAGTTCTGTTATCAGCTTCTGTGAGTGCTTCTGTTAGTATGCAAAAGTGTAGACAGAGTATACGTTCAAGTGAGGAGGGGTTATAAAATACAGAAAAGAGGATTCGATTTCAAGCACAAAGTGGAAGAATGAATTTTTTTCCCCCTCTTCTTCCACTTAATAAGAGCAAAGCAAAATAAAGCAAGCAAAATAACGATGACAGAGAAAAATAAAAAATAGCCCATTTATCACAAAAGTTTTCACAGCTTTCTATCAAATCCAATGGCAACTGACCAATTCAAAAGGAATTTTCCCTTTCCGTATTAAAACCAGGGGTGCATAACTCATTTGTCGTCAGCTGTAATTATGAGCCTCAAGTAAGACATATAAATACAGATGCATTTTAGGAAGAGGCTAAATCGAGCACAACCTTTCCCAAGTGTGATGGCACATCCCAACACATCTGCACACTTTAAAGTCATATCGTATGAAAAAAGAACAAATGGTAGTAGATAAATGCAAGCATGTGATGACAACAGCAAATGCATTTTACCCATTTAAATTGAAACAATCAAATAAACACAATTCAAGTATCTCAAACATCTTCCCTGTGACCTGCCTTGAAACTACTGGTTTACACCTCCTCATTGTTTCATATGAACCTCTTTGTAAACAAGGCCAAGGCTCAGAGTAACAAAAAAAAGAGAATGAGAGGATTTCAACAAAGACAGAGGAGAGCAGGTAGACAATGATGAACACACAATTATCATCTGAGAAAAATAAACGAGAGTGTATATGGGAAGGTATGAGCTGGAGTAAATGAGAAAATCGGAAGGAATTGAAGGCGACATGACATTGTGATGAGTTGTATGCAATTGCTTTAAGAGCATGATGTAAAAATTCTTCATTGATAGATAGAGTATTTTTTGACCTTCAGTCAACTATTTAAAAATCATACTTGAATATTGCATTCATTTCAATGGTTTCCTACACAAGATCTCTCATTTAAGAAATATAGCCTGTTCCAAAAAGACCTGGACAACTTTGGTTGTTAATATATTTAGAAGCACTGATGATACAACAATACCCTTTGGTTTATATGACATGTAAACTCATAAAATTTTGTGCAGACCATCAATCCACTGTGATGTGAGCTACGTTTGTCGTGTGCAAGACATCAAGGTGGGACACAAGTTCTTGCCATGTTCGGCTCAGCATGTTTGCGTCCACCAGTGCGCATGCAGCTCTGATCCAAGAACGAAGATCCTGCAGGTTTTCCACCTTGGTGTTGTCAACAGCATGTTTGTCAAACCCCCACAGAAAAAAACAAACTTTGGGGTGGGGGGGGTATGTTTGGTGCTCATGGGGGCCAGGCGGTTGGTCCATCTCAACCAATTCAGCAGACTGGAAATTTTTCATTCAGGACGGCTCAAACGACTAAGACCCAATGAGGGTAGTGTCGTCCTTTTGAAAAATATTGGGTTGCAGGTCTTCAATCTGTGGAAAGGCAAATCCTTCCAACATGTTAATGTAAATTGTTGTGGTCACTGTATCCTCCACAAATATAAATGGACCTTCCAATTGGTCACGGAGAAGGCCACACCACACATTGACCTTTGGACTGTCGTGTTTGTGTTAAATAACAATGTGGGGTTTTTCGGAGCCCCAGATCCTCACATTGTGCTGGTTGACCTCCCCGGATACATGAAAGCAAGCTTTGTCTGTGAACATGACCTTTTTCAGGTAATCTTCGTCATCCTCCATGCGAATGAGCATTTCCAAGGCAAACGTCTTGCATTTGGATCGATCATTTCGTTTGAGTTCTTGCAGAATCTGCCCCTTATAGGCATAAAGCTCCAGTCTTTTAAGCACAATTCTGTGTGTCGTGGTGGTTGGTCATCCTAGTTCTTGAGATGCGTGTCAAATTGATTTTCTGGGACTTTGTTGAAATGATTCATGCACTCGTTCAACGTCTGCCGCACTTGTGCCTGGGTCGACCAGTCCTTTTCTGTTTCTGATAACTTCCAATCTCCTTAATCCTCTTCTACCACTCTCTGATACTTATCTTCAATGGTGGATTCCTTCCATACCTTGTACGGAAATTACGCTGAACTTGCGCGTCGGACCTCATCTCCATGAAGCATTTGACGCAATGAGCTTTCTCCTGTGGAGTTTGCATTTTATTTTACATTAAACCACCAGACCTGAAAATATCGAAAACTTCTTGAGTTGTTGTATTATATATATAACAGAGGGTGTCATTGTATCATTTGTGGTACTAAATATATTAACAGCCAAAGTTGTCCAGGTCTTTTTGGAACACCGTATATTTTTGTAAACTGTAAACCTCCATCCTATACCATAATAAATTCAGTTGAATATTTTTTGAATACTGCTCATAATCTCCCACACTGCCTCTGACAGCATCTCACTATTCCAGTAACTTTTATTCTGACAAGGCAATTGTTGTGATGTACTTCACAGGAGAATATACAGTAGTTACCTTTCATTTTGGACGACCCACATGCATTTTCTCATTTGGTTTCAACAAGGTCCCACATTGATCTTTTGAGTGAGTTTCAGTCAAAACAAAATTAACAGCAAAAGCAATGATGAATGTGATTATACCTCATTTTACGCAATTCCAAATTGGAAAATATTATGGCACATGTGTTGATTGCTTAGGTCATTGAATGATCTAAAGAGCTTGCAGAGACTACACAAACAAAAATATGGTAAAGTTGAACGGTGATCAATTAATGTGTGATCTGAAATAAAAAGTAAATCAGTGAAGTTGATGAAAAATCAATGGCAGCCTCAGTCCCTGCCTCACTCCTCCTGCACTCATCCATCCATCTCCTCATTATACTCAGGTCACATACGTTTTGAAGCTGATGATGGAGCTATACTCAGGTCACATATGTTTTTCGAAAATCCCAATATGTGGATATTGTCCCGAAATATAAGTTGAATACTCACCTCCATTTCTTCATCTCTCGATTCAATAATTTGTGAAACCGAGTCCCAGTATCTGTTCTCCCGCACCTCTTTATCCAGTCGTCTAAAAGTGCTATTCATCGTAAATGATGCCGTATTTTCTTTTTTAATCGGTGGAAAAAGTTAAAAGTCGGGGGATGCGGTTAATACACAGCTATAGAAAAAAGTCGGTCTTTAAAACAATACATTTTTCAATGCCATTTAAACGATTGCAGGTGGGAGCTTCAAATGTGTGTGCTGCACTACGGGAGTTCAATATGTGCACATAAGTGCAGCAAAGTGATGAAGCTCTCACACTTATACACCAGCCGTGACGACACTACATCTACGATCAAGTAATTGGACTTTGATTTTACCCTTTGATTACGTTTGTCTGTTCGTCTGTATGGATGTTTACCCTGTAATGTAATTTATTGCAGTCTAGCCCCTGTACTGAATTTCATTTCCCTGATTGCCTGTTAATTCCCCTCCACGCAAAATGACCGGTAAATGGACCAGGATATGACAGCCACCCTGCAATGATTGCCCCATTCCCTGGATTTGTGCAATGGACATTGTTGGACATTTAGGGTTTGTCCTGGGAGCATAGGCTCCATGTAAATGCGTGTAGAAGGGGAGATTGCCCATGTTAAGTGTGGAGCTCTGCTCTGAGCGACAGCCAGAAGGACCAAATGAGTGAATACACAGGCGGGCAGCAGAATGGGCTGTGGGGGAATCCTCCAATGGATGGCATGGGGCCAGCTCATAAGATCTGACATGGCCCAGTAGCTGGTCCCAGTCCACCTCGGAAGATCTGACATATACCTCTTTAGCCCCGCCTACCCCAGGGGCTGTAAAGCTGCACTTTCTGTCTCTCTCTGTCAGTCTCTCTGTGTCTGCCTCTGTGTCTGCCTCTGTGTCTGCCTCTGTGTCTGCCTCTGTGTCTGCCTCTGTCTCTCTGCCCTGGTCATCACACTCATTTCTGCTCTGGTCCCGGATGCTCGGAATTGCGCTCATTTCTGCCCTGGTCCTGAGAGCTTCGATTTGTTCATCGACTTTTGGTTGTGGAGAGCAGTGTCGGGGCCATTCCAGAGAGCGGTACCAAGCTGGGGAAGGTGACGGTGACATCCATACCAGTAGGCTGAGGCCACCCTGCCCGTCCCAAATTGTATCACCGTGTGTGTGTGGTCTGATGGGTACTCTGTTTTGTTATCTGGTCGGTAAGGTTACAGGTTAAACCAAGTCTGCAACTTATGCATTTTCTTTCACTTTTTGTAAATATACATCTTGATTGCTTTTCAATTAATTTCCCCTTTTCATGCCCTGGTTGTCCCTTTGACTCCAGTAAAGCCCTTGAGTTCCCTTCCCTCCTTCCCTGTGCCACACATGGCTTGTTGCATATAAATTCCTTGTTCATATTTTCCTTTCAATCTGCCTGTGTGTCCTTTTCCCTTGTTGGTCCAGCAATGTTCGTACATAGATTAGCTGGGGAATTATAATTCCCCAATTAATTGGCTGTCACCTCAGTCCAGCATTATGCTTGCGGTAAGCTCAGCTGCCAAAATCAAGATCCAATGAAGATAACAGCAGCACAACTGCCGAGAGCGCGATTCCCCGATAAGAAGATCACGTGTTCCGAGGTAAGCCGTTGTCAGATGGAGGACCTGGGTCATGTGGTCAAGTTATTGGTATCCGTGGTCGATTAGTGAACCGCCACGACATTAACTTCATGTGTGATGACCTCGACTCCCAGTGAGTCCGGGGTGAGCCGGGGATACCCTGCGACCCCCGGGTTCTACAAATATATATATATATATATATATATATATATATATATATATATATATATATATATATATATATATATATATACAGTCATGTTCCACTTAACGACGGGGTTACGTTCTGAGAAAAGCGTCGTTAAGCGACGTCGTCGTTGTGCAAACATCATTTTTTTTTTTTTTTAGTTTTCGTTTTCGAACATCGTACTTACACAAAACTACACACCAATGCTATATAGTGTAGCCTATTGCTCCTCGGATACAAACCTGTACGGCATGTTACTGTACTGAATACTGTTGGCAATTGTAACACGCATCCAAGAGAGACGGAAGACACGTTAGTTTTACCTTTGTGCTGTTCATGACGGCCATCGGTGTTGTTAGCAGGAGCTCACAATCTCCTCTCGCATCGATTACACTGGTCAACAATTTTTTACTTTCTGAATGTTGTCTAGATTTCTACAAGTGAATTAGGGTATTCTGGCACTGCTGAATCAGGAAATGGCATCCGTTTCTCTCCATCAGGTCAGGTTTTTGTGCTAAGTTGATTTGAAAAAATCAGATCTTGTGACAAAATCAATTACATTTTTGTGGCATTATCAGCTGATTTTTGTCAACACATATCATCCTAAACATGTTTTTAAGAAAAAAAATGTTTTGCCAACAACATTTATTGATTACATGATAGAAACATCGATTACTGTCATCTGAATGGTGGGCATTGATAAAGGTAAGTACAAGTAAATTGCATGTTGCGTCACCACTGTTCAAACTTCAGGGCTTGAACTTCCGTTTCTTCGAACTCCTGGAATGTTCAGCGGCAGGGAGGTCTCTCTTCAGATTCCAACAGTAGTCAGCCATCATGACTGCGTCCCAGCGACCCTGATACCTGGTCTCCATCTCCTTCATGTCCTGATGGAATCTCTCCCCCTGCTCGTCACTCATTGAACCCAGGTTCTCAGGAAACCGGTTCATATGTGAAAATAGGTAGTGCATCTTGATGCTCATGTTGCAGCCCAGGTTTCTGAAAGCAGTCAGCATGTTGTTGACAAGTTCTGCGTCGTTTCTGGCCTTATTGTTGCCAAGAAAGTTCTTCACTACCAAAACAAATGTCTTCCACGCTTCCAGTTCCACTTCGTTCATTGAGTTTTTGAACTCTGGATCTCTGATGAGCTGACGGATCTGAGAACCATCAAAGATGCCAGCTTTCAACTTCTCCATGGTCAATCCTGGAAAAGCCTGGCACAAGTAAGTGAAGCAGTCACCATCTTTGTCCAGAGCCTTGGTGAACTGCTTGATTAAGCCGAGCTTGATGTGCAGCGGTGGGAAGAGTATTCTGTCTCTGTCCACCAGAGGGTCGTTGATGACGTTCCTTTCTTTGCATGGCACCAATTCCTCCCGCACAGGCCAGTCCTTCTTCGTGTAATGCTGAGCACGGTCCCTACTATCCCACATGCACAGAAAACATGGGTACTTGGTGAAGCCAGACTGTTGTCCCAACACAAAGTTCACCATCTTCAGGTCAACACAAATAAACCACTTATGCTGATCATAAGCAATTTTCTCCAGCACGTACTTCACCGCTTCATACTTCTCCTTCAGTGTAATCGAGTGAGCGATGGGTACAGAGGCAAACTGGTTGCCGTTGTGTAGCAGAACACATTTCAGTGATCGCTTGCTGCTGTCAATGAACAGTCTCCAATCTTTGGGTTCGTACTGTGGCACTCCAAGCTTGAGCAGAAGCGCATGTCATAAATTGGCGCATGTAGGTATTGTACATTCTTCAGAGTTCGTTATTTCAAGAAATACAACTTTTTTGTATCACATTATTACAAAATCTGCCCCATTAACTTTAGTTTTGATCCACGAACTTTATGCTTTGCCTCACCAATTTTTGGAAGATTTTGAGGTTTTATGACTTCAAACTGATCCCTTTTCGACATAATCACCCAGAACTATCGTACCTGAATACTTCTTGTCATTAAAATAATCATTTCCAATCAAAACAATTATTTGACATGACATTTTACCCCCACCAACTTCTTCTAAAATGCTCCACACATGCGTACATGTGAACAAAAATGTAAAAAACGACATGTGGCCATATCTCAAAAACTTGACCTGATTGAACAAAACTAATGTGAGTTTTGGATTCAGCGCATCAGATTCGTCCTAAATCAGCTTAAAAAATGCAGACAACAAATTTGTTGTTGACCAGTGTTATAGAAAGATGAATAAATAGCGTTTGGATTTTATAAATACGGAATCATTGCATCGATGTAATAATTTATAAATGAAGAAACGAGCTCCTGTCAATTGTGATATATATTTTCGGAACAGTGCGATTGTTTTAATAACATGAAAAGCTTCACCAAAAATAAATTTGTGTTTTAATTTCGACTGGAACAACGATTTATTCTCGGAATTCTTCAATTCAAAGGTAATTTACTTGCTGGAAGGTAAACGCGCAAATATTGCTTCAGTTTGAAAGCCGATTTCCTTGAATCGAGATTTAGCACGATCCTGTTTTTTGGCGATGACATTTTATGGACCTCAACAATCGCATTGTAACAGGGCCACACTGTCGTTTATTATCATTATGAAGTATTATGTACTGTACAGCGTGGATAATTGTACGTGCTATTTTTATATGACTGGCAGCGCGACGTCGACAACATCACTCGGCGATAGGAATTTTTCAGCTACATTTTTTTTTTTTAGAGCTGGCAGATCCGTCGTATATGCGATCCGTCGTTGCCCAGAACGTCCTTAAGCGGCGCATGGCTGTATATATATATATATATATATATATATATATATATATATATATATATATATATATATATCTTCTTCTTCCTCTTTCGGCTTGCTCCCGTTAGGGGTCGCCACAGCGGACCAACTGTATATATATATATATATATATATATATATATATATATATATATATATATATATATATATATATATATATCGTTACATATATATATATATATATCCAAAGTATATATATATATATATATACATATATATATGTATATATATATATATATATATATATATGTATATATATATATATATATATATATATATATATCCAAAGCACACATATATATATATATATATATCGTTACAAATTCGCGCCCACCGGCGTGCGATCGACCGCGTTTTTCTAATAGCAGCCGCGTCGCCCACCGGACGGACAATTCAGTCGTGACCTTCCGGAACAACGCCGGAACCCTGTCATGGGTGGGTTCTTAATCCCACCATGGCCTAGCCAATTTTCTACCCACGCAAAATAGGGTCAATCGCCGAATATCGATATACCTAAGTACTCGCGCGGGTAGCCTACCGGGAGACCGTACCTCGACGCAGGTCGGCTTGGACACGAACCACTCAAGCGGTCCGTTCCATTCTTCCGTGATAACGGAGCGGGTATTATCACCTGACCTCGCCGGATCCGATTCTATTTACCGGGTGTTTAAAACCCAACTACTATTCCGCAGTGCAAGATGGTATTCCAATAGGGTAAAGAGGACGCAACGAACGGGGTACATTTAACCAAGCACATTTATTTACTACAACACACGTATACAGGGATTACTAAACACGCATGCAGTAAGCAATGCAAACACATATACAGGCAACGAAAGCACTATAACTGACAAGAAGCAATTATCAATGTGCAGCACTTACACAGTTCGACTTATAGACGGTGCCACCAACATTCATTCAAAAGAAAAGAAAAGATTACCCTCAAAGACAAGGGAGTCAGACAGGGTACGTAGACCTTTACATCGTGGAGCCTCGGTGACCGAACGGGCCCCACGAGACCGTTGCAGGTTACCTGCACCCTCGTGGTGCCTTGATGGGCGAGTCGCGAAGTCTGTCCCCACGCAGCTTGGATAGCCGCGGCTGACCCGGGCCTTCCACGGAGCCGGCGAGCTCTCTCCGGAGCTCTACACTCAGACGCGCAGGTTTGCGCCACAGAGCTGGCAGAGCAGCGCCTCCAGTCCGCGTCCCTGGTGCCACGCCCGGAATTCCCCACCGACCGAGAGCTCCGACGAATGGGTCGTTCCACGTACCGCTTCTCCACAGACAGGCCACCACGAGCCGAAGATCCCGACCAGGAAGAAGAAGCCACCAAAAGAAACCACACACACACACGACTTGGCTCCTGAGCACCCTTATATTCCTCCTGGCTTCTTGCTCCGCCCTCCTTTGAGCTCCTGCAGGAAGCTTCGAGAAAAGGGGCGTCGCTCATGTCCAACCCTCTCGCTCCCCCTCTCGTGGCGCGCGGGGGGGGGGGGGGAGAGGGAATCGTTACATGGCCCAGGACGAGGGAGATTCATTCCCCCAAAATGAAGCCCCTCCTTCACATGACCTTTGACCTCTGGCTCAAATCACACTTCCCCCACACCAAAGCACGGGAAAAGCAGGCGGGAAAATCCGTGCGCCACAGATGTTCCTTCTTGTTTTTCCCTCACGTTATCGAAATCCCTTGTTTCTTTTCCTCCACAGAGAGGGCCTTCATGAGCAGAGAGGGTTGCGATTTGGTTTGTGGAGAAGGGGATCGGTAGTTGGCGTAGCGGGGAAGGTGGTTAGGTGATTGGCATAATTGTGGCTGGCGTTGTGGTTGAGGTGATGAGGATGGCATGGTTTGTTGAGAGGCGCGTGTGGTTGTTGTGGTGGGAGGACGGTGGATCTGAAGCGGTTGTTTGAGAGCGACGTTGGTGGTGGTGATTTGGTTGTGGTTGGTGGTTGAGGCAATCGTGGTTGTTGTGATGTGGCATTGTGAAGGTGGTTGTGGTGGTTGAAATGTGGTTGGTCCAAAATAACGATAGTAAAGAAAAACGGCTATCTCAAAGATCACAGCCCTGTGACACGAATAATTCCCATTAAACAACGGTGGGGAAATCTATCTGAACACAAACTTATCGGCATAACTGATCTAAGGACCTTGATGGTGTTCTGCAAATTTCCACAGCCGTAACTATATATATATATATATATATATATATATATATATATATATATATATATATATATATATATATATATATATATATATATATATGTATATGTATATGTATATACATATACAGTAAGTCCTTGCTAACCGGAAGTTCGCATATCGTAGTTTCGATTATTCGTAATTTAGTTTTAATGACAAATTTTTCAATTATCGCAAACATTTTATGCCTATCGTAATGTCATTGCAAGGAAAAACGCAAAAAAAAGTTTCAAACTGCCTGCAAAAAACAACAATCACACAGGATGCGCATAAACACACTTTCACTTTACTGCGCATGTACTGTATGCTGTACTGTACGTATTCTCTTCACGCTCGCCTGCATACCTTCCAGTATGAATCCCAAGCGACCCGCAAGTCTTTTGCCGAGCACACCTCGTTTCAAGAGACAACGAAAGGCTGTCACATTGAAGGTGAAATTGGAGATAATTAAAAGACATGAACGAGGTGAAGGGACAACGGAAATCGGCCGCGCGCAGCAATCGCTGCATCGACTGTACATTCGATCATTCAAAGTTCGGCAAAGATAAAGAAAATATCACAGATTGCGACCAGTTCGAGTGCAACGACACTAACGAGAATGAGAGATGGTGCCTTGCACAACATGGAGCGTTTATTATGTGTGTGGATAGAAGATCAAACTAAACGTCACATGCCTTTATCTCTTGCTGTGATACAAGAAAAAGCACGTCGTTTGTTCGGGCATTGACCCACGATTACGTGATCAATTACTTCTCGAATCATGTTGAGAAGTATCTCCAAGGAGAACAACATTGACAACAAATCTTTGCTGCTTGTAGACAATGCTCCTGCCCATCCTCAGCAAATGGAAGACTGGTGTGAAAACGTGCAGGTAGTATTTTTACCACCAAATACTACCTCACTTTTACAGCCGATGGATCAGGGAGTTATTGCTGCTTTTAAAGCCTATTATGTTAAGCATACCATGCTGCAGCTTATCAAAAAAACTGATGAGGACAAGCTATCAATCAAGGAGTTTTGGCGAACATACAACATAAAAATGGCTTTGGAAAACATGAAGGATTCATGGGCGGAGGTGAGTGCCTCCACAATGAACACTTTGTGAAAGAAAGTGTGGCCTGAGTGTGTCCACAATTTCACGGGGTTTGCTGATGTTCCGTTGATTACAAGTCAAATTGTAGACCTGGCGCAGGAGGCTGGTTTTGAAGAGTTTGACGAAGAAGACATGGATGACTTACTGGAGTCTTATGCAGAACCCTTAAGCAATGAAGATCTTATGGCGTTGGAACAGCAGTGGGCTCTTGAGGAAAAAGAAGATGCTGTGACACCTTCATCCGAGCATCTCACCATGAAAAACCTCAGCCAAATCCTCAGCTCGTTTGAAAGTGCCATAGAATTTGTTATCGAGCAAGATCCAAATCTTGAAAGGAGCACTGATTTTAGCCGTGTTGTTAATGATGCCCTTTGTTGCTACAAGGAACTTTATGCAGCAAAGAAAAAGAAAGCCATCCAGCCCACTCTCCATGCATTTTTCAAGCCAAAAGATGCAGCACCAACTCCATCCACCATCCAGGATGCTCCTTCAACCAGCTGCCAAGAGACCGTTCCTGCTGGTGAAGAAAGTGACAGCACAGTGTCAAGTGAAGAGGGGGACGATTCTGCCACTCCGCAAGTGTGACTTGTCCACCGCAATCAACTACTTTCCTCCAGCCTCGGGGTAAGTCGCCACGACTCGAGGAGTGTGTTTTGTTTATTTGTGTTTATGTCCAAAAAATTCTGAGCCAAAAACACATCCCCCCTTTAACACATTGGTTTCTATGGGAAAATATGTTTTGTTTAACACAGTTTCGCTTATCATAAGGTTTTCCAGGAACGCAACCCTTGCGAAAAGCGAGGACTTACTGTATATGTATATATATATATATATATATATATATATATATATATATATATATATATATATATATATATATATATATATATATATATATATATATATATATATATATATATATATATATATATAAAATATATTGTTGCTGTTCTCGGAACCGCATGCATCCAACAGATAGTGGTCCCATGACAGTTATTCCATTAATATACATGTAGATAGTCCCTTCCCTTTTGTCTAGTGGGACAATAGGGGCGTGCATTGCGAGGATCTCATAGCTAGGTTTGCTTACATCATTCCTTCTTCATTTCCTTTCTAACTTCATTCCTACTCTTCTTTTCTGATTATTCCTGAGGTAAATCTGAGCCACTTGCACCCTATGTTGTGAGATGGGTCCTCAGCAAAGGCCAAGCAGCCATTATAACCTCCACCCCTCCGTAGAAAACGCACGCGCAGTGGTAATTTCCACCCAATGGACAGGAAACACACTCAACATGACACCCATGCTGCATAAAACACGTACCCAGGAGACGGAAGAAACAGCACCTTAGAAAGGGGCTCTCAAACACCACATGAGCATCAGCAACACAGAGCCCCCATCCTCAAGCGATCTCTCAACCCAACATTTACGGCGTGTTATACAGGATGCTCGGCAGCTCCAGATTGTCAACTCAAGCTTCCGATGATCTGGGGAAGGTGGCCGGTTGCATTGAAAAGGCAAACAAATGAATTTCTCTTAAAAAGGCTGCACGGATGGTGTTTTTCACAACACCGGAAACACATCCAGCAAGACGCCCACACTGCATGGAACGTGTACCAAGGCAGATAATAGAAAGGCAACCCCATGCCACGATATGCGGGATGCGAGTGTGCAAGGCGCAAGCGGCGCATTCATTTCAACCCGTTTCTGGACTAATTATATTGATTGGGTTTCGTCCCGTGCACACGATAGCAGAATTGGGCGGGTGCTGGCCACGTGCGTAATGCCGGATAGGAACGGAAGATGTTGTATGGAAGGTGCACTCAAAGGCAGACCTGTGCGCCGCTCGCTACACTTTGTTATCGTGCAGAGCGGGGCACAAATGGACACATCTTACTGTCTGTGCATGGGTTCGAAATAACATCGTACCTTCAGTCCTCGCTGGCGGATGCGGATGGCAAACGTCCCCCTGCCTCCACGGCCAGCAAAGCCGCGATCGGGCGGAGGAATGCGGCACAGCCCAAGCCACGCGGCGCACACGGAGCAGGCGTGCGGGAACGACGCTGCCCTCGGCCGGTCGTCAGGGCATGGCCTGGGGGTTCTTGCAGGGCGATTCATGGCGCGGAGTTCGGAGTGGGCGATTCATATTATGTCATGAGGTTGGAGCAAGATATTTTTGTGGCGTGAGTCAGCTTGCCGGAAGTGGATTGCTGCTGCTTCCAGCCATCGAGGCCAGGCCGCGCAGAGGGCTGGGGCAAATCAGAGCGCCCGGTCCGGGTGATGACGAGTCGTTTCGGGGTGCCCCCATCCCCGCCCTGCGCTGCGGGGCCTATAAAAGTCCGAGCGGAGCCTTCATTCTCTCTTTCCCCTGCCGTGCCTCCCGCTAAAGCTGTTTTTCGACTCCATACGTCATCACTTCGACTCCTACTCTTCTCCGCCCACACGATTCTGATTCCACCCACCCACCTGGTCCCACTACCCACTCCGTACACTCGCTGTGGACGCCACTCTCCCAACTCAAGCCCCTCCTTCATGCCCACAGTCTCGACGCGAGCTGCCCGAAGCAAGAGACGACGGGCCAGCTATCAGGGGGGTACCGTGCCATGGAGCATACCCCCAAACATATTGGTGGTACGTTCGAGTACTGCGTATCAATTATACAAAGGTAGCGAGAGACCGTAGCCTCAACTCCTCTCCTGTCTTGCTTCAATTCCTCTTCATCAGGTTTTCTGTGTCTGTGCGTGTGCGTGTGTGTGTGTGTGTGTGTGTGTGTGTGTGTGTGTGTGTGTCCTGGCGCTTGTCTTTATAAGTAAGCCTGCGGAAGATTGTTGTTATTATTTTCGGGTAAGGTCTGCTCTGCGTATATATATAGTGTCGCGGATTCGCGCCCGCCGGCTTGCGAACGGCCACGTAACTCGAATCGCGGCACGTCGCCCACCGGGCGGACAATCCAGTCGTGACCCTCTCGGACGAACGCCGGGAACCAGTCACGGGTGGACCTTTCGGTCTCACCGCGATCGAGCCAATCGGCCCCCGCGTGGGATAGGGTTGCTCGCCAAATTCGACCTACCTAAGTACCGACACGGAGGGTAGACCGGGCGATCGCACCTCGCCGCAGGTCGACTTCGGACACGGGCCACTTAAGCGACCCGTTCCGTACTATCGAGATAACCGAGCGGTGTTATTCGTCGGCCTCGACGGTTCGATTAATTATCGGGCGTCTTTGCCCACGACCAACCCTTTACGTGAAGCAAGATGGGGATTCAATGAAAGAAATGACGAAGCGAAGCGGGAAAACAGTTCAATAATAAGCACATTTATTTCGCGATGAACGGAAAGCACACATATACAATTCCACCAAAAGCACATGGAAAAGAAGAAGACAAAAAGCAAATGCGACAATGCAGATCTATCCGACTACCGGGCACTCGGCAACACTTATACAATTTTACTTCACAGACGGCGCCGACAACACATATTCCCAAAGCAAAAGAAAAGAGAACCACCCTCCAGGATGAGGGGGTAGGCGGGCCTGGGGCCGAGACCGTGTCGGGCCTACCCGTCTGATGATGAGACGCGGAGCGGCGGTGGTGCCTCAACTCCGCGGGCCTCGCGGACGGTGTCTGGTAGGGGGTGGGAAGGGGGCCCCCTTTGGTCGCACTATCTCAGCGCGGGGGGAAACAGGAGGGGGTTGCTGATGCTCGGGGAAAGGAGGATTTCACAAAATCGCGGGTCCCGCAACGAGCGTCTCCACCACGACCTCGGTCGCGCCGCCGGCCTTTCTCTCCGCAGTTCCCCCAATCCGACGCGAGCACCCCCTCGTCCGCCTTCGCCGCCGCCGCCGCCTCTCCACAGCTCCGTCCTCTTCACTCCGACTCCGCGAACTCGCAACTGCACTGAACTCTTCCTCCGCTTCCAACTCAACTCTTCCTCCTGCGAACTGAACTGCCTCGACTGACGAACGCGGCCCCTTATATCCCCCGTGGCCTCGCTCCTTCATCTTTGACCCTCTGCCTCCGACCTTTCACCTCTCTTGCTGGCTCCCCATTGGCCCGAGGAAAAGTGGGCGTGAATGCTTTTTGATCGATGAATTTGCATATAGCGACCGCCCTCCAACGCCCTGGAGGCGGGGCCAAATCGCCCCTCGCTCACCGATTGGACGGAACAAAAGTGGGCGTGAGTCGTTTTTG
>NC_140961.1:89630622-89645622 GCF_056783735.1 Eptatretus burgeri | reverse complement strand
AAACCTATCAATTGAACAAGACAGACAATAGTTTGGCCCTTTTCTTTAGATTCTGCATTTGGTCAAATGTCAAAATCAGATGGAAAAATAAGGTTTCTTGGCCTGCCAAATGTAAATTTAAGCGAATTCAGAAAAGACCTGGCACAAAAAACCACCTTATCACAGCCCCTAAAGAGTAACGATGGAAAAATAAGGTTTCTTGGCCTGCCAAATGAAAATTTAAGCTAATTCAGAGAAGATCCGACACAAAACCCACCTTATCACAGCCCCTAAAGAGAAACGATGAAGGTCTTCTTCGCCTTGATATTTGACGAAATGTGGACATGAGTTTACACAAAAATACATTGTCATTGCTCGTTCAGAACAAAGTCGGTAAATATTGGTCTGATTTATAAAATATAATTTCACAGGGGTAGGGAGAGGTGGATGGGGCGGTGGGAGTGAGGGGGGATGAGAAGGGAGACGTGTGCTCTTGCAAAAATAAAGACTGCAATATCAGCTTCCAATATATTTTTATGCTTCAGAGAAAGTTTGATTCATTGATCAACTCTCATAAAAATATTGCAAATGTATGAAATGTTAATGTCAACGAACATGATGCAATGGCTAATTTAGCATATGCTTCAAAAGATAGATGTGCTCGAAGAAATCCAGGAGAGACAGATTGTGAGAAAGAAACTGACAAGTTGTCCTTTTACCCCAATGTTGTTGCAATGAAAACAGAATGGAAACCATGTGTTCATTTCAACTTTAGGCTTACCAGCAGGGGGTGCCAAGCCTTTAGCCCCTTTCGGAAGAAATTCAGCCAAAGCCCACTCCATCATCGGCTTCAAACGCATTTCCAGGACTTTGACAAAGTCATTATCTTCAGAGTCTTCAATAGATGGAAAGGTTTTCTCGGCACGACGGCTTGCAATCTGATTGGCAAAAGCGGCCCAGATAAGAGAGGTTAAAATAATCATGGAAAGTATGAAAGCCAACATCTTTTCAAGATGAGAATAGTCCGATATCCAAGATAGTTATTTGACGTTTACAGTGTCTTAATAAAGTCCACACCTCCTTTCAAATTTTTCACCTTTTATTGCCTTATTCCCTGGAATTAAATAGCATTAAATCATACTTTTTCCACCTTTATTTTCACATCGTAACCCACAACTTCCAAGTGAAAAACAAATTCTACAAATTTCAGAAAATTAATTCAAAATATATAACTAGAATATTTTAGTTGGATAAGTGTCCACCTTCCATTATAATAGTAATTGTAGATTAGCTCAGGTGTAACCAATCACCTTCAAAATCACACACCAAGTTAATTGGCCTCAACATGTGTTACACTGCAGTGATTCTGATTAATTCAGAATAAAATCAGCTGTTTCCTGTAGTTTTCCACTGCTGGGTGGTGCATTTTACAGCTAGGACTCAACCATGAGAACCAAGAGGCTCTCAAAAGATCTCCAGGATAGAGTCGTAGAAGGGAACAGATCAGGGGATGGGTATAAAAAAATATTTCAACGGCCTTGAATATCCCTTGGAGCACAGTCAAGACAATCATTATGAAGTGGAAGACGAATGGTACCACCAAGGCCCTGCCTAGATCAGGCTGTCCCTCCAAACCAGATGACAAAGCAAGGAGGAGACTGATCAGAGAGGCCTCCAAGAGACCAATGGCAACTTTGAAAGAGCTACATCCCTTTCTGGTAAAGACTGGTCACTGTGGGCATGTGACAACAATATCCAAAGCACTCCACAAGTCTGGCCTGTACGGTAGGGTGGCAAGAAGGAAGCCATTACTCAAAAATACCACCGTGAGTTCCAATTGAGGTATGCAAAAAAACACTCCGGAGATTCTGAAGCCACTTAGCAAAATGTTTTGTGGTCGTATGAATCCAGGATGGAACTTTTTGGCCAAAATGCAAAACGCTACATTTGGCGCAAACCCAACACAGCTCATCCCCAAAGAACACCATCTCTACTGCGAAGCATGGTGGTGGCAGCATCATGTTATTAGGATGTTTCTCATCAACAGGGACTGGGGCACATGCCAGGATAGAAGAGAAAATGGATGGAGCAAAATATAGAAAAATTCGAGAAGAAAACCTGCTGCCCTCTGCAAGTAAGCTGAAATTGGGATGGAAGCTCACCTTTCAGCATGACAATGACCCAAAGCACTTTCAGCATGACAACGACCCTCAAGCTACACTGGAGTGGCTAAAAAGATAAATGTACTTGAGTGGCCCAGTCAGAGCCCTGACATAAATTCAATCGAAAATCTGTGGCATGACTTGAAGGTTGCTGTCCATCAATGCTCGCTACACAACTTGACTGAGTTTGAAGAGTTTTGCACAGAAGAATGGGCAAATATTGCCCAATCAAGGTGTGCAAAGTTGGTAGAGACCTATCCCAACAGACTCACAGCTGCAATTGCTGTCAAAGGTGCTTCCACCAAGTACTAACTCAGAGGGGTGAACACTTATCCAACCAAGATATTCTCGTTTTGTATTTTTGATGAATTTTTTGAAATTTGTATAATTTGTTTTTCACTTGGAAGTTGTGGGTTATGATGTGTAAATAAAGGTGGAAAAATGCTGATTTAATGCAATTTAATCCCAGTCGATAAGGCAACAAAAGGTGAAAATTTTGAAAGGAGGTGTAGAGCTTCTATAGGTACTGTATATGTATGAGGATAACTAGGTCAGAATGTAGTATTCTCAAAAAAAAATGTAAATCTAAAATGATGGGAGGGAATCAAAACTATGTACTGTAGATGGATTAAATAAACTGAAAACCAAATTATGACCTTCAGGCCCTTTCACAAATGTGGATTCAACTTTTGCAACCTGATTGATTGAATCGATTAATAATACTTCAAATTCTTCTTCTTTTCCCTATATAAGGAGTGAGGTCCAATTGTACCACGTTTCTGCCCTGCCTTGACCATGATACTCCTCCACCTCTCTCTTTCCTCAGCCAACTCTCTCCACTCTCCAACCACCCCTGCCTTAATGATGTCCCTCACCACACAATCCACCCATCTCAACCATGGTCTATCTCTTTGCCCCATTCCTTGCTCCCTCAACCCATCTACTCTCTTTGCCATTCTCTCTTCCTCAATCCGCACCAAGTGTCCAGCTCATCTATGCTGGCACTTCACCCATCTCCCCAACAGGCTCATCTGCACACCAATCTCTCACAGTTCATCCATCCTCCTATTCACCCTCTTCATTCCCACAATCCTCCAGACCCAGCTGTTCTCACAAAAAATGCAGCCTCTGTTAGTCTCTCTCTGTCAGTGCCACCGTCTCTAGACTGTAAAGGTAGGCTGGCTTTACACACAACATCAGAACTTTCCCTTTCAATTTCCTTGATATTTTTCTGTCTGCCATTACTCCCTCCATGCACTCGATCCCACTTGAATCCTCCTTCGCACCTCTGCCTTGGACTTACCATCCCTGGTCAGTGTTCCTACCAGATAATCAAACCAATTTCCCTATCTGATCTCCTTCCCCTCTAACGTGATATTCATTACTTTTCTCTGCTGCCCGATCAACATCACATCGGTCTTCTTCATACTCATCTTCAGCCCATGTTTACCAAATGCCTTCTTCCACTTCCCCGTACCTCCTGTATCCCACTTACTCTCCACCACAACAGCCACATTGTCTGCATACAATATCCTCCCCAGAGGATCGAGCAGCAAAACCTTTCATTTTTACCCTCTTGCTTACCAGCCAGATCACCATGATAAACATGAGTGTGCTGAGAGAGCTTTCCTGCCGTAAACTGATGTTCATGCTGAAATCCTCTGACATCCTTGGCCCAACCAAGACTCTTCCCTTTGTTCCCTTGTACATCCCTTCCACAAACCTAACTTCTGCTTACGGCACTCCCATCCATCTCAGTGTCGCGATCACCATCTCTCCCGGGACAGTGTCGTTGGCCTTCTTCAGGTCCAGAAATCCCAATGCCATTTCACCTTGCACCTCCAACCTCTTCTCCACCAGCTGTCTCAGTGGAAACATCCCATCTGTCACCCCCCTCCATTTCTAAACCCATGTTGGTCTTCACTGACCTCCATCTCCACACTCTTCCTTATCCTCCCATCCAGAATCGTCTCCATTACCTGCACTTAGGAAGGTAATGCCTCTGTACTTCCCCATATCTTGAACATTGCCCTTTGACATAATTAGCTCTATTCTCTAATCCTCCAAAATCAAACCCTTTCTCACACATACATTGAGCAGCCTCTTTGTCCAGCAGACTCCTACTTCTCACGCTGCAATTAGCATCCCCATATGCACCTCATCAATGTCTGGCACTCTTCCGCTCTCCATCCTCCTCAATGCTGTCCGCCTTTCCTTTTCTGTAATCTCCATTATTTCAGCTCACCATTGTTTCCTCCCCGGTTCAATAGCTCACTGTAAAAGCCTTCCCAGAACTTCAATACTGCCCCCACCTGTCACTTGTCTCTCTCCACCATCTTTCATCACCATCCCCCCCCCCTCATCATGTACTTACTATCCTCATCCCTGTAATGAGCCAAATTATAGGTCATCTTCTTTGCATCATCCTCTTCCAACTTGTTGTACACCTCCGCTTCAATATCTTTCCTCACCTTATCCAAATTTCTCCTTGCTGCTTTCGTATTTTGCCCATACAGGTGCAGCAACACTGGATCTGGTTGTCCACCTTTATTCCTTGATCTTCTATATCCTCTTCCAAACCTCCTTCTTTTCATGACATGCTCTCCAGCCACCACCGTGCAGTCCTTGATTCGCCACGATTGTTGCTACCTCACTCACTACCAACAAATTCAACTCCGTTCTATGCTGTCCACACCTGTAGGTAATTTTGTGACTGTCCAGCTTCTGAAAGAACGAACTAGATATGGCCATCCCATTCCTTGCCAACAGCTCCACCAACTCTCAGCCATCTCTTGTCCTCCTTCTACAATCCAATTTACCAACACAATCCTCTTGATATAAGATTGTGTTGGTAAATTATTGTTGAAATATGAACAATGAAGTACCCTTATGTCTCAAAATCACAATGATATTTATGAATCACATGTTTTAAGAAGGACTTTGTACAAAATGTCTCAGAATGATCAATCACAAAAAGGCAAATAATGTTACAAACTGTTCCTCTAAAATATTGTTGTGGATTCTCACCACTCCGGCGTGCGGACGCCCGCTATTAGCTGATTGCAGTCGCGCGCCCACCGACCGTGGCAATCCAGTCGCAGCTTTCAGATCAACGCCGAAATCCAGCGACGGGTGTGTTTTTAATCACACTGTAAATCAGCCAACTATTCTGTCCATGCGCGACAGGGTCTGATCGCCGAATTGTCGATTTACCTAAGTATGCGCGCAGACAGAAATGCTGGGGATTTAAACCTCAATGGGACTTGCTTGGAAACGAGCGCTTAAGCAGATCGCTCCGTTTGCAATTTGCCGAGCAGTGTATATCGCCAAGCCCCGCCGGATCCAATGACTTTATCGGCTATGTAAAAGCCAGTTAATATCCCGAACGCAATACGGCAGCTCAATTGAGGGAAAGGACGCAATGAACAGGTCAACATTCACACAAGGACATTTATTTATACACCCGTAAGCATGCAAACACATATGCAATCAAACACGTATGCAATCATGCAGTCAATAAAGCAATGTAGGAACGAGCAAGACAAAGAACTACAACCATTCCATTATTATGTACACAATCACTGAACAGTTCACTACGTGACGGACACGGCGCCACAACATTCATTCAAAGAAGCCCCAGGAAAGGGAAAGAGCAAGAACTGGACCTCGTGGGTCATTAATAGTTCACGGAGCTGTGGAGACCGCAAGAGCTCCGAGAGGCCATGCTGGTTAACTGTCACCCTCGTGCTGACTCGCCGGGCCCTGGTTCGGCGACCCTCGGTGGTCCTGCCCGCACTCCGCTGGACTCCACCCGTGCCTTCAACGGCGATCGGGCTGGCGACTCCTCTCCGGCTCCACCGGCGCCTCCGTTGACCAAGGAGAGAGTCCAAGCAGAGGGACTCTCTTTCCCCCCGCTGACAGACTCTGCTGCACTCCCAGACTGCAACCCCCAGACTGCAGACGATTGCAGCTCGTCTCTGCTCCCAGACTTCCACTCAACTCTACAGCGAACCCAGACTTCCACTCAACTCCACGGCGAACCTAGACCGACCTCTTGGCGTTTCAGCCCGCCTTTTATCGTCCTAGTGCTTCGCCCCTCTCTTCGCGGCGCGCGCACGGGGGGGGGGGGGGGAACATTCCAGGGGGGTTCGGCTCGGCTCCTCTTGGCACGCTCTTTTGGCCCGATCACGGACATTCTTTCCTTTCGCCCTTCTGAGGGAAAATTCCAACAGAGCTCGGCTGGGCTCAGTTGTTGTTTTCCAACCGTCATTTCTGTTTACTCGTTCTGATGGATATCGGGGCGGGAGTTGTTGAGATGTTGTTGTTGCAGTGTGGTTAGCACTGTGGTGGGGATGGTGTGGTTGTTGAAAGGTGGTTGTGGTTGTTGAAGTAGTGGTTGTTCCAAAATAAAGATAGCAAAAGAATAATGGCTGACTCAAAGATCACAGCCCTGGTTTCACGAATAAATCCCTTGGACATCGGTGGGGAAATCTAATCTAAACACACACTTATCAACATAACTAATCTCTGGGAAGCCTCAATGGTGTTCTGTGAATTTCCACAACCGTAACACTTCCCCCTCCCCTTTTTACAGACTCGTCCCGAGTCGTCGAATTTTCGCGTGCCTTCATGTGCAAGTTCTCCCCTAGTACGATTTACCTTCGGATCCCTGAGTGCGACATTTGGTGTATCCATGTCCCAAAAGTAAATAACCTACGGGCTGAGTAACTAACGAAACAAACTCACTCATGCAGACGACTTAACTAAATTGCCGGCGCAACGACAAACATGCAGGGGGAGTAACTCATTTACAATTTACCTTATCGTGAACATAACCTTACCCTTATACATGTTGCATTAAAACATGGCCCAGGACTGATGGACTCTGTGGGAAAAAGGCGCATAGCAATGTCAACGGTATTTTGAGGGTGAGCGCCCCTGCAGCTGATGGTCGGATGTCTTCGGGGCCTGTTCAAAAGGCCCCAGTTGTCTGTCACTAAACCTTTTTCATGTCTTCGGCTGCTGAAGGCAACTCACCCCAACCCGGCATGCCATATGCCACCCCACAGGCCATTTTTCAAGCAGGGAGCCAGGCTGCCCAAATGCAGTCTCTGGCTCATGAAACAAATGCAGGTATGAACAGGGAATGTGGCCGGCTGCCCAATGCAGTCTTAGGCCTCCCCCTTGAAATGAGTGCAGTGAACACAAAAGGGTGCACTGGCTGCACCAATGCAGTCCCCGTGTGCAGCTGCCTAGAGTGCAGTCCCTGCAGCTCGCACGATGATCTTGGCGCACATGGTGATGGATAGAATGGGGAAAATGCAAACAACAAGGCCTAGCAGGCATGGGGTCAAGGCAGAGGCAGGCAGACAAGGCATGGCAAGGCCGGCACAGGCCGTTGTAGCAAAACAGGCCGGCATATGAAGCTGGCCGGCCTCTGGGTCTCGGTCAATGAGGTTCGTGGAGGGAGTGCGGTGGTGCCGGCCACTCGGAAGGCGAGCTCGGACCTACCCTACTGTCTCCCTCCCAACCTATCGCCTTTGCCTGTCTCTGTCCATACCCACTCCCTTAATTTGAAAAAAAATCCACCCAATTTAGCCCCATCTTATTTTTTGTTTTATTTTATTTTTATTTCCCCCATTATAATTCATCTCCCTAACCCCCTTTATTGTCTCTGTCCGGCTAACCTGCCATGTCTCCTTGCCTACTCCCAACCCCTATGTTCCCTTCCTGGAGGGGAATAAGGGAGAGCTGGCGTCCTGTCTTGAGGCCCAATGAAGCCTCAGAATGGCCTCCTCAGATTTCAGCGATCCAACCCGAAGTGGGTCCAGCGGCCTACAACGAGAGCGAAGGGATGGATGGTGCGGTGGGGTACATCTCCCGAACTACCCTAACATTTATCAACCTTAAACTACCCCGGGGCTTTTCAAAAGCGCCTGTCGCTTTATCTATTAGTTCTACCAACCAAGATTCCCGTCGCCTGTGTTGGTGTCCTCATAATTTTGGGCCTTGCCCTCCAATTTTCGTCTCGTGCCCTTGCACGGTCTCGTGGCTGGGACACATGGCTCCCTTGGAAGGAACTACCCTCTGCCGATTCTCCAACTATGGCACCCCCGGGCCCTGTGACTGTCTCCGAGCCTACCAGCTCCCTAATATTTGGGGAGTGCCCTCCCTGGCTATTCCCCCTCGATGCTCACGTAGCAGGCTGGCGCCCCGGGCCCCTTTCCCCGGGTGCCCGTGCCCACGACACTGCCCACGTGGTTATTGGCGCCACGGGCCCCGCTTCATGCGGGCCCACCCGTGCCCACTACGCTATCCCGGCCCCTCTTGGGCCCTTAGCTTACCATGGCCAACAAGCCCGGTGCCCGCGGTACCCACTAAGCGATACTCACCGTTCGCAGCCACGCTCCCAGCCGTCAACAGGACTCCTGCACCCTTCCAAACGGGTTTCGAGCCTACATTCCCACGAAGAGCAAAGCGAGCTCCATTTTGTCAATTTGACTAACCCACTAACTCACTTTACGCAGACCATAGGGTCCATTGGGTGGGAATCACTCCTCCCCCCAATCACTCATCGCACCATGCATTCCACATTCGCTCCATACACTCAGGCCCGATGGCCCTCACTCACTCATCAAGTACATTTTCAATCCATCGCTCACATCGCTGAGTACTGCCATTCTGCTGAGTGCATCCCTGAACTACCTCGTGCTCCCTCGTCATCCCTTACAATATAGCACATCCTTTTAATTCTACGTAGCTAAGCTACGTCCCCTCTACACATTCAACGTCTGTCCATGTCTCCAAATATCATTTCCCATCCTAAATCTAAACTGAAATCCCTCTAACTAATCCATTCCACGAGCTCCATGAGGACTTATCCCTGCCCCATGAGCCGGTCTAACTAAACTAACCCTTCCCCCTTACTGGTTCCGTTCCTGTGCCCTAGCAGGGGGGTCTTCCACCCCTGCCTGGGAATCCTGTTTACCCGAAACGGGGAGCTTGCTTTTCTTTTCTCTTTTTCTTTGCGCCCACCAGCGCAGCAACTCACAACTTGTGCTCTTTCCCCGTGACGTCATGGCAGCTGTTCGTGCACCTCGTCCCTTCTCGGACTGCAACATCCGGCAGGGATTCCCCTCCTGCCAGATTCCAACCATACCTGCAGCCACAACGTCACCCTGCGCATGCCAAGCAAGCCCCGCGTTTCGAGGGGTTCCCCACGTGAGCACATGTGCTCTGCCCGTCCATAACCTGCTTCATGCGCTCTGCGAACAAATCGCACGGCGCAGGCCACATGGAGCTTTACACACACGCTCGTCTGGAGAACCCATCCGGTCTAAATTCAGATTTCAGCCTAGCTTCTGTCCGTCCGTGGGATCGGCTAACATCCACCTCGTGCGTTTCCGGACCGGATTTCACTCACGCAGGCACGTACGTGGCGGCCTCGTGCGAAGCACGCCACGGACCACGCGCGCGCTGCCGGACAAATCCGGCACGGTGTTCAAAATAGCTACGGCCGCTACTCGGCCTTTGTTCCTTGTTTGGTGCCATCCTCGTCGCCATTCAACACACGCACCCCTGCGTGCTATGACGCTTTCACACCTCTCCATGACACTCTCACTCGGGCATGCGGTTGCATGTTCCGGCATACCGAAAGTCATCTCTCTTTCATACAGCGACCTCAAACACGCTGTTGCACTCACACATGCCATTTCACTCACGCATTTCACCACACTCGTAACCACACATTTCGCCACCACACTGGGAATTCACTCTACTACAAGGGGTATCGGGGCCTCCATACCCCCAAGCTGTGCGTGTACCTGTCCACAGCACTCGCCCGTTCTAACTCGCAAAGCTCGACTGGACCCACCTGGTCGTGATCTGCTTCAAGGGGGCATATTCCCTCCCCTCGTTCCTGAAGAAGGCTATCCTGCTGCTCGCACCGGGTCACGACACATTCCGCCAGCTTACCCTCATTGTCCCTCGCCAACTCTATGTGTGTGTTCTTCTTTAGTTTCATTCACTTCACCCTCTATCTCCCGTGTCTCTGTTATTTCTTTTAATTCCTTCGTCTCCCTTTGTGTCTCTGTTAATTCCGTCTCCTCGTTCATTACCTCCGTTTCTTCTTGGATATTCGTCTCTGTTTCCTCCTTCGTTTTATTTAATTTAGTCTCGACTCGGTCTATCTCCCGTGTCTCTGGCAATACTTCTATTTCCTTCGTTGTCTCTGTTATTTCCCTCGTCTCCATTTTTATCTGTCTCCTTTATCAGGGTTTGCCCTAATTGTTGTTTCATCCGATGAGTGGTGTCAATCAAGTCCTGCACCACTAACATTACTCCTTGTGGTGCTACCACACATCCCACCTTATTGTGCTGTTCTACTTTCTGGCTCCTTTTGAGTTGTTCTTCCTCTCTGAGCCCCCTTTGCTGTTCGTTATGTTTCCGGAGCTTTTCCATCTCTGTGGACTCAAATTTTGCTCTCTCCTTGAGATGGTTAACTTCAAACTCGTTTTCTTTGTGTTTTCTATCCCACCGTCTCTCATGTTCTTCATTCTCCAATCTCATCGTTTCCTTCATTTTGTTGACTTCATTTTCCTGTTTCATCCCTTGTTCTTTCACTTTCTCCTCGTACTCCAACCTTGCTTTTTCCTTTAATTGTTCAATTACAAATCCATGTTCTTTTTGTTTTCGATCACACTGTCTCTCATGTTCTTCATTCTCCAATCTCGTTGTTTCCTTCAATTGGTTAATCTCCCTTTCCTGCTTCATTCCTTGTTCTTTCACTTCTCTTTCTTTTATCTCATTCTTTAGTCTGGCCTTGGCTTCCAGATGTTCGATCTGCACAGTGTGGTTCCTTAACGTTTCATTCTCCGTTCTCTTTCTTTCCTCTCTCAACATCCTCAGTTCATTTTGTAATTCACTCTCTCTGCTTTGGTGTTTCTGTAACTCAGAATCTTTTTCCTTTAATTGATCTCTCAATTTGCATGCTTCCTTCCTCATTTCATTCATTCTCTTGCTCATCTCCGCACCACTTTCCAATGCTTCCCTCCTCATTTCATCCATTTTCTTACAGTATTCCTTTAGGTGTTCCTGCCATTCCTTTTCTATTTCTACCTTCCATTCTAGGCTTTTTTTTACTGATTGCCTTCTCTTTCCTCTTCCTTTAGTTGTCTCAATTCCAAATCGTATTTTCGTTTTTCCTTTTTCAGCTTTGTTTTCCATTCTTCTTCCAAGTTCTCTCTATCCCAGGAATTACTAATTTGCTCTTCCTCTATTCTTTCATTCAGTTCGCTCTTCTCTTGTTCCAACTCATGGGTACTCCACTCTACTTGCCTCATTTCTCCCTGTAGTTCTTCGAACTGTCTTGACTTTTCCAACAATTCTTCCTTCCTTTGCTCCAGGTGTTCCTCTCCTGTAATGTAAGAATGATGTAATAATGATGTAATAATTTTTATCTTCCATTCTAGGCTTTCTTTTATCTGATTGTCTGATCTTACCTCTTCCTTCCGTTTTTTAAATTCCAAATCGTGTTTCCATCTTTCCTCTTCTAGCTTTTTTTTTCCATTCTTCTTCCAATTGTGCCTGAAGCCCGCCAATGTTCGCCTGCCATGACCAGGTGGTTTGAATCGTTGGTTGGGAGCCCCCGCCCCATGTCGTGCCATTCATTGTGCTATTAATAGCAATGCGCTCCGTGTTGTGCTGAGGTGCAGCCGCGCCGCTATTTTGCGACTTTGAGTTTGTTTGCTGGCAAGTTCATGCTCAGTATATGAGGGTGAGCGCCCCCACTGACTACAATTAGTGGTGGGGTTATAAAAAGAACCGTCCCCGGCCATGGATCCAACATCAAAACACATTCCGAAACCAACCTGCGCCTGCTCGCCTTGCGCTGCCATTTTGCGTATCGGTATAAACAATTTCCATGCTCGGAATTTGATGGGAACGGAGGGTCGCTCTACACACCCTTGATCCAATTCCCGTTAATTTAGTGTGGAGACGGAAGGGTTTGAATTCCGCTCGCTGACACCAGTGTTGTGGATTCTCCCCACTGCGGTGTGCGGACGACCGCTTTTAGCTAATTGCGGCCACGTGCCCACCGACCGTGGCAATCCAGTCGCAGCTTTCGGATCAACACTGAAATCCAGCTATGGGTGTGTTTTTAATCACACCGTAAATCAGCCAACTATTCTGTCCATGCGCGACAGGGTCCGATCGCCGAATTGTCGATTTACCTAAGTATGCGCGCAGAAAGAAATGCCGGGGATTTACACCTCAAGGGGACTTGCTTGGAAACGAGCTGCTTAAGCAGCTCGCACCGTTTGCGATTTGCCGAGCGGTGTATATCGCCAAGCCCCGCCGGATACGATTACTTTATCGGCTATTTAAAAGCAAGTTAACATCCCAAATGCAATACGGTAGCTCAATTGAGGGAAAGGACGCAAAGAACAGGTAAACATTCACACAAGAACATTTATTTATACACCCGTAAGCATGCAAACACGTATGCAATCAAACACGTATGCAATCATGCAGTCAATAAAGCAATGTAGGAACGAGCAAGACAAAGAACTACAACCATTCTATTATTATGTACACAATCACTTAACAGTTCACTACTTGACGGACATGGTGCCACAACATTCATTCAAAGAAACCCCAGGAAAGGGAAAGGGCAAGTATTGGACATCGTGGGTCTTTAATAGTTCACGGAGCTGTGGAGACGGCAAGAGCTCCGAGAGGCCGTGCTGGTTACCTGTCACCCTCGTGTTGACTCGCCGGGCACTGGGTCGGCGACCCTTGATGGCCCTGCCCGCACTCTGCTGGACTCTACCCGTGCCTTCAATGGCGATCCGGCTGGCGACTCCTCTCCGGCTCCACCGGCGCCTCCTTCGACCAAGGAGAGAGACCAAGCAGAGAGACTCTCTTTCCCCTCGCTAACAGACTCTGCTGCACTCCCAGACTGCAACTCCCAGACTGCAGACGATTGCAGCTCGACTCTGCTCCCAGACTTCCACTCAACTCCACAGCGAACCCAGACTTCCACTCAACTCCACGGCGAACCCAGACTGACCTCTTGGCATTTCAGCCCGGCTTTTTATCGCCCCGGTGCTTCGCCCCTCCCTTCGCGGCGCACGGGGGGGGGGACATTCCAGGGGGGTTCGGCTCGGCTCCTCTTGGCCCGCTCTTTTGGCCCGATCACGGACATTCTTTCCTTTTGCCCTTCTGAGGGAAAATTCCAACAGAGCTCGACTGGGCTCAGTTGTTGTTTTCCAACCATCATTTCTGTTTACTCCTTTTGATGGATAACGGGGCGGGAGTTGTTGAGATGTTGTTGTTGCAGTGTGGTTAGCGCTGTGGTGGGGATGGCGTGCTTGTTGAGATGGTGGTTGTGGTTGGTGCTGTGGTGGGGATGGCGTGGTTGTTGAAAGGTGTTTGTGGTTGTTGAAGTAGTGGTTGTTCCAAAATAAAGATAGCAAAAGAATAATGGCTGACTCAAAGATCACAGCACGGTTACACGAATAATGCCCTTGGACATCGGTGGGGTAATCTAATCTGAAAACACACTTATCAACATAACTGATCTCTGGGAAGTGTGAATGGTATTCTGTGAATTTCCACAACCGTATCACTATATATATATATATTTTTTTTGATAAACACACACACTAATAAATGTCAGTGAGTGTGTGTGTGTGTGTGTGTGTGTGTGTGTGTGTGTGTGTGTGTGTGTGTGTGTGTGTGTGTGTGTGTGTGTGTGTGTGTGTGTGTGTGTGTGTATTGTTTCATAATGCACAACATATTCTCTGCTAACTCCCCCACTGCCACTACCCCCACCCCTCTCCAACTCTCTCTTTGTCCCATCCTCGCTCCAACCCCTCCTGAAACAGTGCAGCGTCCTCTCACACATCTCTCCCTCGCTCTATTTCGGTCTCCGAACATATCTGGATGGTATTTATGCCCGGATGGTAGTTATCTTCACACATATCCAAATGGTGGCTATCTCTGCACACATCTGAACGGTGGTCATCTCCACAAATATCCAGACAGTGGTTATGTCCATATCGTGGTTATCTCCATTTGTGTCTGGACGGTGGTCATTTCCCAACAGTGGTTATCTCTAAACTTGTCCAGATGGTGGTTATGTCTGGACAGACCTCCCCTCACACTGCCTTCCCTTGCCTTCCCCTCACATTTCTTTCCCCTCCCTTCATGCTACCTTCCCTTCCCACACTCCTCCTTGCTCCCCCACCCCTCCTCACTCACCCATCCCTCCTCCCTCCCCCACCCATCCTCGGTCTCCCTCCCTCCTCCTGCCTCTCTCCCCTCAATATTCCCGTCAGCGAAGCAACGGGTTGTATTTGCTGATGTGTGTATACATATGATAAAGAAAGACCCACCCACATCTCTCACCTGTAAATGGACGGAATAACCAATCACCTCTCACCTCATTAATTAAAACCACCTGGCTAGGATTATATAAATAAATTGACTCCTCCCATGTTCTTCTCGCTGAAGAAGTTGCATAAAGCAACCAAGAAAGGCCACCAAGTTAAGCCCTTTGCTGTTTAAAACCCTTCCCAGAGTTCCTCACAGCTGTAAAGACATTCACAAATAGTACACACATGAGAATCCCAATGTTTCACACCCCCTCAGCTTCCATACTGGTTTCATCGCTTATTGGTGAATCATCAACGACAGTACAGACAGAAATGCGTACCAATGAGGCTCCCAAGCATGTACCACAGGCGAATGTCGAAAGCAGTCAATATATATATATATATATATATATATATATATATATATATATATATATATATATATATATATATATATATATATATATATATATATATATATA
>NC_140961.1:89615622-89620622 GCF_056783735.1 Eptatretus burgeri | reverse complement strand
ACACTATGGCTACAACCAGCAACTATGGATCTCTATGGCATTCTTAGGACTTTTTCAGAGTTCGGAGCATATGTATGCCGCACATAAACATAAGTCCGGCAGAAAAAGTATCCTCGAGATGACGCGGCGGGTCACGTGATATCAGTGTGACCACTCCTCATTTTCATGAAAGCCAAGGTGAGCCAATGAAAAAAGCTAAGAATTCACAAGGTTTCGGAAAAGCGATGATAATAGAAAACCTAGACGCCAAGAAAACCTATAGAAAACCAAGACGCCAAGGTGAACAACGAACAGCCAAGATCTTGTGAAAAAAGCCAAGGAGTGGTCACACTGCATGATATATGACGTAATCATGTTGTGGTTTTTAGGGGGGACGGGGCCAATCAAGCATACAAGGACACTAAGAAACATTAAAGTCTTTGTTTTGAGATATTTCTTTCAAAAATAACCAAAAACGATCCAGTGTTAAGTTAAGCCATATCTATTCATTAAACCAAACAAATATTTACCTCCGCCACCAAAGGTGAGGGAGGTTATGTTTTCACCCCTTTCTGTCTGTTGTTTGTTTGTGTGTAGTATATCTCAAAAAGTTGTTGACGGATCCGGACGAAATTATGTGGACAGGTTGGGTGTGTGACAAGGATGAACTGATTCGATTTTGGTGAAGATCCAGATCTGGGTACTGGAATTTTCAAAGTGATTCTTCACCATTGAGAGATAAGCCAAAAAAACTATATACAGTACAATATCTCAAAAAGTTGTGGACAGATTCAGACGAAACTTGGTGGACACGTTGGGTGTGTGCAAGGACGATTTGATTCGATTTTGGTGAAGATCCGAATCCGGTACTGGATACGAGAATTTTTTTAATTTTTAAAGTGATTCTTCTCCATTGAGTGATAGGGCCAAAACAATGTATAGCATGATATTTCAAAAATGTATTGGGCCCGATATGTTCTCATGGATCATGCATTACGTGGTGGAGGTATGCACTCTCCCAAGTGCCCTTCAAGTTGATTCTGTGGACCTTTAACTTTAGAATTACTACAGGTTATGTTATCATGGTTTATGTACTGCAGTAAGGATTGCCAATTATCGAAGTGATGACAGTTCTAATTGCAGAAGTCTGTATAAAATAATTCCACCATCACTAACCTCTCACCCTTACCCCAGCCTAAGCCCTTCTTCAAACTTTCCAGTTTTCCCTCCTTGGAGTTTCCTTCTGTGTCCATCTTGTCCACCTCATGCATAATCTTGTCTACCCCTTGCATCCTTTCATGCCCCCCATTCCTCCGCACACCCTTTGTTTGGCCAAGTCTTCCTCTATGTTGGCCTTTTATTCTGCTGTTGGTGTTCCCCACTTCTTCTTCTGTTCCTTTTGCATCCTGTTATGTCCTGATCGGTTCTGTGTACGAGCTCTTCCAAAAGCCTCGACGATGAACAGTGTACAAAAATGCTCAACTGTGGTCAAAATTTGTCAAAAATTATGATAGAATTTAAAGTTGCTTGAGCACCGACTTTGCACACTGTTATTGCCTCCGCCACCGAAGGTGGATGGAGGTTGTTTTCACCCCTGACCGTCTGTCTGTCTGTTTCTTTGTGAACAGGATATCTCAAAAAGTTGTGGACGGATTCAGACGAACTTTGGTGGAGATCTTGGGTATGTAACATGGATGAAAGTATTAGATTTTGGTGATGATCCGCATACGGATCTGGATCGAAGAATTTTTTCAGTGATTTTTTTTCCCCATTGAGAAATTGGGCCAAAAACGACATATCACAGGATATCTCAAAAAGTTGTGGCCGGATTCAGACAAAACTTCGTGGGCAGGTTGGGAATGTGAAAAGGAAGAATTGTTTCACGTTTGATGAAGATCCAAAGCTGGATCTGGATCTGATAATTTTTAAAGTGATTCTTCACCATTAAGTAATCGGGCTAAAATGTCATATAGCATGATATCTCAAAAAAGTTATGGACAGATTCGGACGAAATTTGATGGGGGAGTTGGTTGGATGACAAGAACAAGCCGATTAAATATTAATTCAGGTCCGAATCCAGATCCGGCCTATCAGTGGGATACAAAATGTAAACTAATCATCTTGGTGGAAGTAGTCACTCAAGCACGTGCTGTTGTCGTTACCTCGACTACTGAAGGTGGATGGCAGCTATGTTTTCACTCCTGTCTGTTTGTTTATCAGCAGGACATCTCAAAAGGTTGTGCATGGATTTGGACGAAACTTGGTGCACAGGTTGAGTGTGTGACAACTAATAAATTATTTGATTTTGGTGAAGATTTGAATCCGAATCCGAATAAGAGATTTTTTTTTGAAAGTTTTCAAATGATTCTTCAGTATTTAGAGATGAGGCTAAAAATGATACATAGCATGATATTTGAAAAAGTTGTGGACGAGTTATCACAAAACTGGGTGGACAAGTTGGTTCGGTGACAAGAACAAGCCGATTAGATGATGGTTTGGATCCAGATCCTGCATATCAGTGGGATACAAAACGTAGACTGTTCAGCCTGGCGGAAGTATGCGGTCTTCCGAGTGCTGCTGGAGTTTTAACATATTTGTTGAAGAGGAGTGCAAATTAGGAGAAACATATGAAGCATTTACTTGTGAATGTCTGGAATTTTCGTTTCACTATTTTCTGGACATTAAGTTGGCAATATAGTTTTCCACATTCTCAAATCCAGTGAATAAAGCATTCAAGCTGAGATGTGACCTTGTGAAGGAGTACAACAGCACTTTTTCATTTCGGTGGACATTAGGTTATCCATCCTCTTTAGTTTGGGGACAAAATAGCAGATGCAACTTCTCAGGTTTCAATGATGAGACACAATTGATTGGCCAAAAACCTTCAGGCATCACCACTTCCAAATTCAGATGTTAGCAACAGATGCATCAATATAACTATCTCACGTTGTTGCTCACCGATTTAACATTACATATTAGAAGCAGCATGAAGAGAGTTGCCTCAACAAGGAAGAATCAAACATATCATCACTGCATGAGTTCGAAAGTGGGTTCATTGAATGTTTTAATCAGGCAAAACAGACACAAAGCCACGTCAACGCAGTATTCTTACCAACGAAAACTTGCCATCACCGTACCACTTGACCCATCGCGTGCCCTCTGTGAAATACCAGTAAAATTGCTCAGCTTCTTCCCAGCTAACAATACGTCCTGGCCACCATGAAAAGCCACGGATCTTTCCCCAGATGAGTTCACCAGTTCTGAAGCCATAGCCATCCTGCCAATGATAATAAATCACATGTTGCAGCCATTACAGCAGAGCATTAAAACATAATAGTCTCAATTAGTCAACTGAAGCCATCCTGGATCTAGAATATTCAGTAACTGTGGATAATGTTGAGAGCAAATAATGTGCACAAATTATGTGGATCGACATCAATAAATAAAATAGTCAGGAGCATAAAGAGGGACTAAAATGTTTTGTGGAATGTTTGTATTGGAGCCCATTGCATTTATAACACCAGATAGAACTCCAAGATGAAGATGCAGAAGTATCACACTTGATTTTAAACTGTCCACTCTGGGTTTGATTATAATCAGCTCGACCATAAATTGTTGGATTGGACTTTTGCAGGTAACATGTACCATCGATCGGATGGACTTTAGGCTAGGAACAGATTTGTTAGCATTATTTGGTGAACAATAAAGATCTCACTGTGCCTCTGGACCAAGAGTTGGTAAATTATCACTGATATCTTAAACAAATTCCAAACAACTGTCTATTTCAGGTGAATATCAGGCTGGGTGTGCTGGTTCCTGAAACCCAGTCTCTTGTCGTATGAAAGATTCACCGATACGAATTCTCTCGTGAGGACCTCAAGGAAGAAAGCAACCTTAAGGTATAAGAGCATGAATACATTGTTGTTAATGCATTGATGTTAAGTGCATATTTTGTTTAATTCTGCAAATTAATTGAGGAAAAGAAATATGCTTGAATGGCTGTTTTTGTCATTATTTCATATCTATGAAATATCTAAAGTACGTTAAACAACAACACAAGAGGGCTGGTAGGATTGCCTAGAGTTACATCCACATGCCGATAAGCTATCTATCTTGGGTTAGAATCTCGGTCCAGCTAAAAACTGTCATCCAGGTGTTTCACTGGTCGGGTGATTCATCAATGCGTCACTCAGATGGACATTAAACGGGTGTCCTATCTGCTGGCATGAGTTGGTGTAAGTTAAAGATCCCACGATGTGCTTTGCAAAAAGTAGGCGAGCTATCGCCGGCAACATGGCCAAGTTTCAAATTCCTATCCGAACTTTAGTCGAACGTTTGGCTTGGCCCACCGGTTTGTGAAAGACTTAGGCCAAGCTTCCCCTGGCAAACCCCAAAGGAATATCAGAATAATTGCAGCCATTAACGAAGAAGACGAAGAAGAAGAAGAAGAAGAAGAAGAAGAAGAAGAAGAAGAAGAAGAAGAAGAAGAAGAAGAAGAAGAAGAAGAAGAAGAAGTAGAAGAAGAAACAAGAACACAAGTCCTCATCGATGTCACAGCCCACAGCAGCAACTTAAAAATAGGACCACGTGTCTTGAAGCACACCTGGATCAGAAGCAACAGTCACTCAAACCCACCTCGACCCCTTAGACCCTAATTTTTTTCTTTTAATGTCATGTACAAACTTTGGTACATCACGGGTGATGAAGGTTGTGGTCAAGTTTCATTGAAATGGTGTGTAGTTTCGGAGAAGAGAGCAAATACCTACTTTAGGGGGAGGGCTCAAATCCCCTGCAGACCGTTTTAGAACCTGATTTTTTTATGCTGTGAATAAACTTTAGTATATCACATGTGATGAAGGTTGTGGTCAAGTTTCATTGAGATTGTGTGTGTAGTTTCAGAGAAGAGAGCAAATACCTATTTTGGGGGGTCAACCCCCCATAAACCCCCTTTATGAGCACAGATTTTGACGCAGTTGATCAACTTTTGTTGTCCTTCAGATATGAAGATTGTGGCCAAGTTT
>NC_140961.1:89573122-89613122 GCF_056783735.1 Eptatretus burgeri | reverse complement strand
CGAGAGAAGAAGAATAAGATATATATATGTCTGTATATATATATATATATATATATATATATATATATATATATATGTCTGTATATATTATATATGTATATATATATATATATATATATATATATATATATATATATATATATATATATATATATATATATATATATATATATATATATATATATATATATATATATATATATATATATATATACAGACAAACATTTATATATATATATATATATATATATATAGATACAGACATACATATATATATATATATATATATATATATATATATATATATATATATATATATATATATATATATATATATATATATATATATATATATATATATATATATATATATATATATATATATATATATATATATATATATATATATATATATATATATATATATATATATATATATATATATATATATATATATATATATATATATATATATATATATATATATATATATATATAGATACAGACATATATATATATATATATATATATATATATATATATATATATATATATATATATATATATATATATATATATATAGATACAGACATACATATATATATATAGATACAGACATACATACATATATATATATATATATATATATATATATATATATATATATATATATATATATATATATATATATTCTGACTTCAATCTCGCTTCTCTCACTTTGTCTCCAAACCGTCCTACCTGCGCTGTCCCTCATGTACTAATTTCTTATCCTGTCCATCCTTGTCACTCCCAACGAGAATCGCAGCATCTTTAATTCTTCCACCTCCAGCTCCGCTTCCTGTCTTTTTGTCAGTGCCACCGCCTCCAAACCATACAACATAGCTGGTCTCACTACCGTCTTATATACTTTCCCTTTCACTCTTCACTCTTGCAGCTACCCTTCTGTCACAAATAACTCCTGAAACTCTTCTCCACCCACTCCATCCTGCCTGAACTCTCTTCTTCACTTCTCCACCACACTCTCCGTTACTTTGGACAGTTGATCCAAAGTATTTAAACCCATCTACCTTCACCACTTCAACTCCTTGCAACCGCACCATACCACCACTCTCCCTCTCATTTACGCACATGTACTCCGTCTTACTCCAACTGACTATCCTTCCCCTTCTCTCCAGTGCGTACCTCCACCTCTCGAGGCTCGCCTCAGCCTGCTCCCTACCCTCACTACAGATCACAACGTCATCCGCGAACATCATAGTCCATGTAGACTCCAGTCTCATCTCGTCCGTGAACCTGTCCATCACCATTGCGAACAGGAAAGGGCTGAGTCGATCCTTGATGCAATCCCACTTTTACCTTAAATCGGTCCGTCATTCCTACCGCACACCTCACTGCTGTCACACTGTCCTTATACATGACCTGCACGATCCTCACATACTTTTCTACCACTCCCGACTTCCTCATACAATACCACCACTCCTCTCTTGGCACCCTATCATAAGCTTTCTCTAAATCCACAAACACACAATGTAACTCTTTCTGGCCTTCCCTATACTTCTCCATCAACATTATCAAAGCAAACATCGCATCAGTGGTGCCCTTTCCTGGCATAAACCCATATTGCTGTCACAGATCATCACCTCTCCTCTCAACCTAGCTTCCACTACTCTTTTCCACACCTTCATGGTGTGGCTTAACAACTTTATCCCTCTGTAATTACCACAGCTCTGCACATCACCCTTATTCTTGGAAATCGGAACCAGTACACTTAATCTCCACTCCTCCGGCATCCTCTCACTTTCCAAGATTTTATTAAACAATCTGGTTAACAACCCCACTGCCATCTCTCCTAAACACTTCCATGCCTCCACTGGTATGTCATCTGGGCCAACCGCCTTTCCACTCTTCATCTTCTTCATAGCAGTCCTCACTTCATCCTTACTGATCCACCCCACTTCGTGATTCACTATCTCTACCTCTTCCAACCTTCTCTCTCTCTCATTTTCTTCATTCATCAGCTCCTCAAAGTACTCCATCCACCTTCTCAACACACTCTCCTCGCTCGTCAGCACATTCCATCTGCATCCTTTATCACCCTAACCTGCAGCACATCCTTCCCAGCTCGGTCCCTCTGTCTTGCCAATCGGTATAAATCCTTTTCCCCTTCTTTTGTATCCAACTTCTCATACAGCTCGCCATATGCCTTTTTCTTAGCCTTCACCACCTCTCTCTTCACCTTGCACCACCACTCCTTGTACTCCTGTCCACTTTCTTCATCTCTCTGGCTCTCCCAATTCTTTTTTGTCAACCCCTTCTTCCTTATACTTTCCTGTACTTCCTCGTTCCACTACCAAGTCTCCTTGTCTTCCTTCCTCTGTCCAGATATCACATCAAGTACCTTCCTTGCTATCTCCCTCACAACTTCCGCAGTCGTTGCCCAGTTGTCCCACACCTCTTTACCACCATCCAACGCCTGTCTCACCTCCTCCCTGAATTTCATGCAACAGTCTTCCTCCTTCAGCTTCAACCATCTGGTCCTCTGTTCAGCCCTCACTCTCTTCCTCAACCTCATCACCAAAATCATCCGACAAATCACCATCCGATGCTGTCGAGCTACACTCTCCCTTGCCACCACCTTACAGTCTCTCATCTCTTTCAGGTTGCATCTCCTGCTTAAGACGTAGTCCACCATTGTGCACCTTCCTCCACTCTTTTACGCCACCCTGTGTTCCTCCTTCTTCTTAAAAATATGTATTTCCCACCACCATTTCCATTCTTTTTGCAAAATCCACCACCATTTGCCCTTCCACATTCCACTCGTTGACACCGTACCTTCCCATCACCTCCTCATCATCTCTATTCCCTTCCCCAACATGCTCATTGAAATCCGCTACAATCACCACTCTTTCTTCCTTGGATACACTCTCCACCACTTCATCTAAGTCACTCCAGAAATCTTCTTTCTCCTCCATCTCACACCCCACTTGCGGGGCATATGCACTGATGACATTCATCATCACCCCTTCAATTTCCAACTTCACACTCATCACTTGGTCAGACACTCTCCTCACCTCCAATAACCTCTTAACATAATTCTCCTACAGGATTACCCCGACACCATTTCTTCTCCCAACCACACCATGGTAGAACAGTTTGAAACCATCTCCGATACTCCTAGCTTTACTCCCCATCCACTTGGTATCTTGTACACAGTTTGTCTACCTTTCTGCTCTCCATCATATCAGCCAACTCTTGCCCTTTGCCAGTCATAGTACCAACATTCAAAGTTCCAACTCTCACCTCCACACTTCCACCCTTCCTCCTCTCCCACTGCCTCTGGTCACGCCTTCCCCCTCTCCTTCTCCTCCTTCGCCCACCAGTACCCTGCTGGCCAACAGTAACCGTGGCGGTTGTTGGTAACCCGGGCCTCGACCGATCTGGTATGGAAATCCGGTTTATGATCCGCATATTTATTTGGCACAGATTTTACGCCGGATGCCCTTACTGACGCAACCCTCCCCATTTATCAAGGGTTGGGACCGGCGCTGAGAGGACACTAACTTGTGCGAACACAGTGGCTGGGTAGAGTCCACCCCTCTTATAATATCAATTGTAAATTAGCTCAGGTGGAACCAATCACCTTCAAAATCACACACCAGTTAATTGGCCTCCACCTGTGTTAAATTGTAGTAATTCTGATTATTTCAGAATAAAAACAGCTCTTCCTGTAGGTTTCCTCTGCTAGTCGTGCATTTAACAGCAAAGACAACCATGAACACGAAGAAGCTTTGAAACGACCTCTGAGATAAAGTTTGGAAAGGCACAGATCAGGGGATGGGTATAGAAATATGTCAAAGGCCTTGAATATCCCTTGTAGCAAAGTCAAGACAATCATAAAGAAGTGTAAGGCGTATGGTACCACAAAGACCCTGCCTGGATGAGGCCGTCCCTCCAAACTAGAAGACCACGCAAGGAGGAGACTGATCAGAGAGGCCTCCAAGTGGCCAATGGCAACTTTCAAAGAGATGCATGCCTTTAAGGAAAAGACTGTTCACTGTGTGCATGTGACAACAACATCACAAGCACTCCACAAAGTCTGGCCTGTATGGTGGCATGCAAAGAAGGAAGCCATTTCTCAAAAAAGCCCACCTTCAATCCCATTTGAGTTACGCAAACACTTGAGTTATGCAAACATTTGAGTTAAACAAAACTGTAAAAAAATCAACACTCTGGAGATTCTGAAGCCATGTGGCAAAAAGTTTTGTTGTCTGACAAAACCAAGATGGAACTCTTTGGCCTCAATGTAAAATGTTACATTTGATGCAAAACCAACACAGCACATCACCCAAAGAACACCATCCCTACTGTGAAGTAGGGTGGTGGCAGCATCATGTTATGGGGATGTTACTCATCAGCAGGGACTGGGGCACATGTGAGGATGGAAGGGAAAATGTATGGAGCAAGATACAGAAAAAATTCGAGAGGAAAACCTGCAGCTCTCTGCAAGAAAGCTGAAATTGGGACAGAAGTTCACCTTTCATCATGACAACGACCTAAAGCACACAGCCAGAGCTACACTGGAGTGGCTAAGGAACAAAAGGATAAACGTCCTTGAGTGGCCCAGTTAGGGCCCTGACCTAAATCCAATCGAAAATTTGCAGCATGATTTGAAGGTCGCTGTCCATTAATGCTCCCCACTCAACGTGACTGAGCTTGAACAGTTTTGTTTCGAAGAATGGGCAAATATGGCCCAATCAAGTTGTGCAAAGTTTGTAGAGACCTGTCCCAGCAGACTCACAGCTGTAATTGCTGTCAAAGGTGCTTCCACCAAGTGTTAACTCAGGGGGTGGACACTTATCAACCCAAGATATTCTAGTTTTGTATTTTAATTAATTTTCTGAAATTTGTGAATTTGTTTTGCACTTAGAAGTTGTGGGTTACGATGTGTAAATGAAGGTGGAAAAAGTCTGATTTAATGCAATTTCATTCCAGGCTACAAGGCAACAAAAGGAGAAAAATTTGAAAAGGGGGTGTGGACTTTCTTTCGGCACTGTTTGAATGAAAAAGCAAACATTCATAATATATACTGTTTTTGTGGAAAAACGATGTGCCCAGAATGGGAATACGAACCCAGGTCCTCTGGTGAACTGTTCCAGGGCTCTAACTTATGCATCAGTGTGTAAGTGATGAGGTCCTTGGGTTCGAGTCCCGGGTTGAGTCAGGATTTTTTCACAGTTGCCCCACAAAGGAATTGATTCGTTTCTTTTTTTATTATAAAATACACATACATTTAGAAACAGATGCAGCAGGAGACCATTTGACTCATCATGCTTGTGCTTCATCCATCCCCCCAATAACTGAATCTATCAACTTAATAATCTTTCATGTTGCTTCCCAGACTCGGTGGGTGTAATGGTTAGATTAGAGCATCCGCTCCGAGTATGAGAGGTCGGTGGTTCAATCCCGGCCAAATCATACAAAAGTCTTTAAAAATGGGTATGTGCTGCTTCCTCGCTTGACTTTTAGCATTTAAAAGGGTACAGCGAAGACAATCCCCATAGGTTGGCATCCACGGGGAAGGGGAAATCCATCCTTCAGAAATGCACCACAGAGTGCTTTGAGAAATGCAGCATCATTGGTGTAACATCGCTGGTACCCAGAGTGCCCCGGGAAGTGACGGCACTTCACCCAGGGTTAGTGGCTGTGTTTGTCTTGTCTATCAGTCCTGTGTTGTATCTCGTGTAGTCGTCTGTATGTCCATGTGTATGAGATGAGTGTGCGGCAGCTACACTATGAGTCTTAGATACTGTAAAAAAAAAAATAAAAAAATTATCACCATCAATAAAATTTACTCTCCACAATCATTTTATAATTAATTAACTGCTCCCATTGAATTTCTCGCACATGCCCCGTAAAATTATCAAATAAGCAATTTCACGGGACGCAAACTGTGGGATTTTGAATATGCACAATCAAAATGCAGACAGAGCAGCCAGCTTTATGTCCTTGTTTGAAGGGTGTACTTAGTTGAGATAGCAACCCATTGCTACTACTGAATCAGAACGGATTTTGTAGTTGGATCAAACTCAAATATGGAACAAATCCAGGATTTTACAGCTGAGGAGGTGAGTATGCTACGAGCCAAGCAATCCTGCTGCCGTCACTCGACATTACAGAGCCTTAAACAAAGGTCTCTTAAGCAAGCACGAGTAGAAATCACACCCCCCCCCTACTTAGCATTCGAGATCTGATAAGAGCAGAGTAATTCAAGCTGATTGTCCTCATCTCCTTTCAGTTCTTAATGCCTTGTTCTGGCTCACAACTCACTGTCATGGTGGCCTGCTCGTTTGACATTCCGTATGGCTTCAGACCAAAGCGTTCTGTCACACACAATTTTCGAAATGCTCATCTGGCCATTTGGCATCATACGGACATGTTGTCATGGAAAATAGTCCTCTATTTATTCTGCTGTTGTGTGCAAGGCTCCCACTGTGGAAACAGCCTTTGCAATATCCAATACACCTGTTGCCATTGTGATTCACCAGCATAAATATCACCATGGTAATCATGCCAGTCATGCTGCATGCCACATTTACATAGAATACATTTTGTACTTCTCCTTCCTCCCCCCCCCCCCGCACTCCACTCCCCTTATATCCCTTAAAGCCAAAAAATGTTTTTTTTCATCTGACCACTAAAATATTCAAACAGTATCACTTGACACATCTCACATAAATACAAGCAAATTACATTATTTGAAAAATTATGCGAAACAAAGAATAGTTGATGACTGACGCATTACATGGTCACATGTAATCGTGAGTGCTTTAATGATGACATTGAATCAGGAAATTTGCGTGGACGCAATAAACTGCTTGCAGGATATAGCCACTGCATTGGCATGTTATTTTGGGTGAGCAGATGTGAAAATGCAGAACATTCCAAACAATTTGGCTGTTGAGTGTAAAACGAAATAAATGGGGATGCTGTGTAAGGCCTGAGATATTGTAGTAGGCACATCCTACTGTGTAGATATGTCACACTATGCACATTTTTCACAAAATTCATTTATATTACTCCATAAAACAGGGAGCAGCTTCATGATATTTTTCATTGCAAACAAATCTGAAACACCGTCGACAAAATGCCATCAATGACTGCCTGTCCATTCTCTCAAGATTGATACAAATGTTTCTTTTAATTTGAAGAAGAACAATAATTTAAAAATTGAAAATAATATTTTAGGCTTCTTGATTATATGTGGGATTTCAAGGAAGATGTTATATTTTTACTGTGCTTTAATTAAATTAAATAAGCAAGCTGGGGAAAGGGGAGGGTGGGGTGTGAAAAAGGAACCGCTGGGAAGGATAGGCAAGCAAAAGTTTTTTTGGGGGTGGTGAGGGGGAATACTACATCCTTTGCAGTTTCATACCCTACCCGCAGGTTCCTCTATGGCTGCACATCTTCACAAGCAGCACATACATGAGAATTCCAATGCTACAACCCCCCCATCAGCTGCCCTACCGGTTTCATCGCACTTGTTGGCGAGTCATCAGCGACAGCGTAATTTGCATCAACACACCCTATCAGCACACCACCAAGGCTCCCAGGCATGTACCACATGCAAGGCTTATAGCAGTTAACATTTTAATAACAAGACAAAATCACCTCTCGGATTTCAAATCCTACACAGATTTTTTCTCCAGCTGCAGATATTCATAAGTAGCACATACTTTGTGTAGCTTACGTTGTGTCACATTACCTTGTATAGTTAGGAGGTATAATATAATATTAAACCAACTCGGTTTGCATCGTCACAGGGAAATTATTGTATGGTACGTCATCCTGACGAGCCCAGAACAAGTGTGAAACCATGGTTGATGGCAACACTGTCATTTACTTGTGACCTTTGAAATCCTCGATCTCTAAAACAGGCTCGAGTTTGGCCTGCTGAAGCCATCCGGGCTGGAGGCGAAACAACGTCATAAGATATCTGATGCTAAACCATAAGAGGATTGTGGTGTCGTATTGTGGAATCGTAATGTGGTGTCATTCTGCTTCTTCATCCAGCACAATCCCACAACAAAAGTAAAATGTCAAAAGATGTCATGATGGTAATCCATAAGAGGACTGTGGTATCATATTGTATCATACAAAAATCCTCCAACCCGTACTTACCTTTAGACCCGGATTTTTTTTCATGGTAGGAACAATCTTTGGTACTTAATGGGTGATGAATGTTGTGGTCAAATTACATCAAAACTGTGTGTAGTTTCAGAGAAAATAGCAAATACATATTTTGGGGGGCTCAAACCCTCCACAGACCCCCTTCGACCCTGATTTTTTTTTGGCTGCAATCAAACTTTGGTACATCATGGGTGATGAAGTTTGTGGTCAAGTTTCATTGAAATTGTGTGTGTGTAGTTTGAGAAGAAAGTGAATACCTCCTTTGGCGGGCAACCCCTGTAGACCCCCTGAGGGCCTAATTTTTTTAATGCCGCGAACAAACGTTGGCACATACATTGTGATGAACGTTGTGATAAAGTTTCATTGGAATAGTGAGTGTATTTTCAGAGAAGAAAGGAAATAATTATTTTGGGGGCAATCCCCCCCGCCCCCCACTCCATACACCCCCTTCGACCTCAAATTTTTTAATGGCGTGAACAAATTTTGTACATAATGGAAATGAAGGGTTTTGTCAAGTTTCATCGAAATTGTGTGTGTAGTTTTGGAGAAGAAAGCAAATACATATTTTGAGGAGCACCCCCCCCTCCCCCCCCACCTTTCATCCCCTTTGAGCCAGGTTTTTCTAATGTCATCAACAAACTTTGATACACCATTGGTGATGAAGGTTGTGGTCAAGTTTCACCGGAATTGCATGTGTAGTTTCTGAGAAGAAAGCAAATACCTATTTTGGGGGGCAACCCCTGTAGACCCCTTGAGGGCTCGATGTTTTTTTTAATGCCATGAACAAACTTTGGTACATCATGGGTGATGGACGTTGTGGTAGAGCTTAATTGAAATCATATGTGTAGTTGCAGAGAAGTTGCAAGTATTTGTGGACGGACGGATGGCGCGCCATGCCATAAGCTCCCTGGAACTAAGTTCCAGGTGAGCTAAATACCGAATGACATTGGGGGGAAGAGGTGGCAGGGGGTGGGTTCGGTTTGTACATTCTATTTGTTTATTTTATAAAATGCTGAAACTGTATGTAAAAGGAGCTCAATCTCGAGGTCGGTGGGCATGCTTGTGCCCCTCATAAAAGAAGAAGAAGATGTCTGAATATAAAAGGCGACACATTTTGAAAGCGGAAGGGCTTTGCATTTTGCATTTCTATTTTGATCTTCCTCTTCGTGTGTTATATATAATTTGCATTAAAGCATCTTGAAAGGCAGTGATTCATATCTCATTGACAATCTTCCCCTCTTCACTCCTGAACCCACCAAATTTTATACATATCCCCAAAGCGGATGTGGACAGCCTTTGCATTCTGGTGTTTAATATTTTTTTTTCATTTTTTTTTTTGCGTGCAATTTTTTAAAGCAATAAAATGCTTATTGTTTTCGAGATTTTGTTATTTTTGCTTTGATTGAATCCATCTATGTTATTAATTTCCACTTATGGTACATTCTACCCCTCTCCCCCCACCCCCCTCAACCCTGGCTTTTGGCTCAGTCCACTATGTGGATTACCACGTATGGATTAATGTCAATGTGACTATGATTTAAACCAGAGTTGGTGGCAAAGCCACCCAATGCTCGCCTGTTTATTCATTTATCGTTTTTAAAAGACTCATCTAATAATTAATATTTTTTTTATAAAGCATTGCAGTGAAGTCTGATCCAAATAATTTTAAAGCAATATATGTATTTGTATATTATAATCAGTAACAAGAGCGCAAGTGAGCACAATATACTCCCGAACAAGAAGGTATATACAGAATTGTGCTACTACATGGAAAACAGCATCCTGGTTGCCATGGCAACCACTTTAGGTGACGAACTTATGTCGCGACACACCGTCTCCACAGTCTGTACCTATGTACCAGATATGAAACGTGAAAGTTGAAAACTTTGGGAGTTAGACTGCAGACAGGAGCGGATGGAAACAGCATCCTGGTTGCCATGGCAACCACTTTAGGTGTCGAACGTATGTCGCTACACACTGACTCCACAGTCTGTACCTATGTACCAAATATGAAAAGTGAAAGTTGAAAACTTTGGGAGTTACAGTGCGGACAGGAACGCACGGACGGACGGACAGACAGACGGACGGACAGACGACTGGTATCACATAATACGCCCCAATATATATATATATATATATATATATATATATATATATATATATATATATATATATATATATATATATATATATATATATATATATATATATATATATATATATATATATATATATATATATATATATATCGGGCGTATAAAAAATAGTGTGGTAGATAAAAACATTAGAAAGGAAAAAATAACTTGCACCAAAAACTTTAACATTTTCACGCTCACGCTGACGCTGACGCTCATGCCGGGGGTATCGCTATAGCTCTCTGTTCCTCGAACAGGCGAGCTAAAAATAATAAAATGCCTAATGTTTGATTTTTTTTGTTATTTTGGTGTGGATTAAATCCATCAGTTATTAAATTGTTTTTATACTTGTTTCTGTTGATTTGGGTGATGGTTTGGATATGTATCACTTTTGGAATGGTTCTGTCCACTATCCATTCCCCTCCCACCCTGCCTCTCACAACCCTGGCCTGGTTTGGTTGAGTCCACATTTACACTTGATTTATTTTCATAATAAAATGATTAATGTTTTATGTATTTTTAAATTTTGGGTTGCATGCATTAGCCCAGAGACAAAGTAACTCCCTCACATTGGAATCACCATCATAGCTTCAGCAGTTTTTGAGGTAGGTTGGGCTACAGTTTAACATTGTTTTGAGAGGGGAAGAAAAAGAAGCATAAGTGTAAGAAGAATAATATGAATAAGAAGAAAACGAAAAATAATAATAATAATAATAATAATAATAATAATAACAATAATAATAATAAGTACAAATTGGCATTTGAGCGATCTTCCAATGTGATACTTTAGCGATGTATTCTGGCTTTTTTTAAAGTCTTGGTAGTTCAGAAAATGCTCAAAAATGAAAGGTATGGCTTCAAACTGCTTAAGACTTCACTCTATCACAGCTGAAAAACCATTGTTTTCCCAATTTCATAACACTGAACAACAAATTTCAAAAAAATTTTTTTACTGGAGATGTGTAAAGTGATTAAGACCAATTTGGGTACGCTGATTTCAAAAATCATAACCGTTTTGCTGTATCACGTCAGGATTTTCAGGAACAGAAATATTCCCATTGCCTAGAAGTCAGGATTTCAATGAAATTTACATATGTCTTTAACATGTCTATTTCGTACAATTGTTGTTAACTTGTGTTATATTTCTTTCTTTCAGATAAAGATGAGTAGGCGTTCCTGTACCAATCATCCTGACAACTTCTGTTATGTCTGTGGTCGGTATACCAAAAAAGATCAACAGCGAAGTATATCTACAGCAGTGAAAATGAAGGCCGCCTACTTTCACTACTTCGGGTGTAAGGTGGGGGACCAAGAACAGAGCTGGGCACCACACATCTGCTGCACAAGCTGTCACACAACCTTGACTCAGTGGTTGGTGGGCAAGCGCGCAAGCATGCCATTTGCGGTGCCCATGATATGGCGTGAGCCGCAGAATCATCATGATGATTGTTATTTCTGCTGCACAAGCATCCCCGGCTTCAACAAGAAGAATAAAGGTCACATCAAGTACGCTGACTGCGTCTCTGCTCGTAAACCTGTGCCTCATGATGACGAGAACCCCGTTCCAACACCTCCAGCTGATCAGAACATAGCTGTAAGCAGTGGTGAAGAGGATGGTGATGATGAACCTTTTGAACCCGACACTCAAGAATCACACCTGAACCAGGGAGACTTAAATGATCTTGTAAGAGATCTCTCGCTGCCAAAGGCGAAGGCAGAGCTGCTTGGATCAAGGCTGCAGCAGTGGAATCTACTTGAACCTAACACCAAGATATCCTTGTTCAGAGCACGTCACAGAGACATGGCTGAGTTCTTTGAGATGGAAGACACGATGACATTCTGCAGTGACATCAACGGTCTGTTGAAAGAACTTGGGTGTGATCACGATCCTGCAGACTGGCGCCTCTTCATCGACTCGGGGAAGAACAGCTTGAAGGCTGTTTTGCTCCACAATGGCAACGAGAAACCATCAGTCCCACTGGCTCACGCGTTCGGCATGACAGAGACCTATGAGACTATGCGGCAGCTGCTTGATTCCATCAAGTACAATGACTTCAACTGGCACATCTGCGGAGACTTGAAAGTGGTGGCGCTGTTGTTAGGGCTGCAGTCAGGCTACACGAAATACATGTGCTTCCTTTGTCTCTGGGATAGCAGAGACGACAAGAATCACTGGACGAAGAAAGATTGGGAAGAGCGAAAAGAGCATGTACCTGGTCGACACAACGTGAAGCATGTCGCCCTTGTCGACCCAGCCAAGGTTTTCCTTCCACCACTCCACATAAAGCTCGGCTTGATGAAAAGTTTTGTACGGGCAATGGATCTGAATGGGCGTGGGTTTTTATACCTCAAGGAAAAGTTTGGCAACACCTTGTCGGAGGCCAAGATCAAGGCTGGTGTCTTTGTTGGACCGCAAATCCGACAGATTATGAAGGACGAAACTTTTCCGACAACTCTAAACCCCAAAGAGCTGGCAGCGTGGAGGAGCTTCAAAGCTGTGACGGACAACTTCTTGGGGAACGAGCGCGCGGACAACTATGAAGAAATAGTGCAGCAGCTGCTGGAGTCCTTCAGGAAACTTGGCTCCAGGATGTCCCTGAAAATCCATTTCCTACACCAGCACCTGAACTTCTTCCCTGACAACTTGGGAGCAGTCTCCGACGAGCACGGCGAGCGATTCCACCAAGAGATTTCACTCATGGAGACGCGTTACCAAGGGCGGCACAACCCGAACATGATGGGCGATTTCTGCTGGTTCCTGCATCGTGAAACTGACACAGAGCAGCACAAACGCAAAGCCAAATGCCTAAAGCATTTTTAATTACATTCTCGTGGAGTTTTTCTGTAATTTCTATAATTTTGAAGCATTCATGATGAAATAAATGAATAAATGAATTTTTGTAAATTTCATTGAAATCCTGACTTCTAGGCAATGGGAATATTTCTGTTACTGAAAATCCTGACGTGATACAGCAAAACGGTTATGATTTTTGAAATCAGCGTACCCAAATTAGTCTAAATCACTTTACACATCTCCAGTAAAAAATTTTTGTTGTTCAGTGTAATCAGTATAAATTTTTAATAAACTATTACCCCTTGGTTAAACTTTCAATTCAATTATGAAATGCAGTAGTACTCGAACAACGGGGGTGAGTTCCATTATCAATCACCTTGCCGAGTGCTCACAAACTGGATTAAGCACTCAAGCAACCTCTCCAATGAAACCGTTGAGAAGGAACGGCTGGCTTCGCAAGGGATGGCAAGCTGATAGGTAATGGAACATGCCCCAGAACTTAATTAGATGATAAAACAATTGACTTCAACGTTCTTTTTTCGTATGGAGCCTGTGGCTACTGGTTGCATCATTTTCTGGAAGCACGGCTAATTCTGGAAGTATCGCTAATGCAGTGCCCCCATCACCAGGAGGCTAGTACTCATTTTGCCGACCGAGGAAGGATGACAAGCTGAGTCAGCCCACATGGTCTTATTTCAATGGCATGACAGGTGCTCAAACTCAAGACGCTGAGATCCTAAGCTGGACACCTTAACAATTCTGCCAACACCAGGTTTATTAGGTTTCACCGGAAGGGACGACAGGTTTGGTCTCCATTTGTCCGTCCATCCCACCTGTAGTTTTTTAGACGTTTTTCCCATGCCCTTTCACATATTCAACTGAAACTTGATACATGGCTTTATTATGATAAGGTACAGAACATATTCGAGTTTCAGGGCATTTTGTCAATTTTTTCACAGAGTTATGCACTTTTTAGTATATGTCTCAACTGTGTGTATATATATATATATATATATATATATATATATATATATATATATATATATATATATATATATATATATATATATATATATATATAAATATATATATATATATATATATATATATATATATATATATATATATATATACGGGCACGCGCGCGCGCACACACACACACACACACACACACACACACACACACACACACACACACACACACACACACACACGCACACACACACGTGTATGTGTAAAAAAAATTGTATTAAATTTATTGCATTTACAATTGTATTAACAATGAGATGTAATGGTGGAGGAAAAAAGAAACCAGGGTGGTTGAGCAGGGAGGTACACAGTGTAATTTAGGATAAGCAGAAGGCATTCATCAAGTACAAAATAACAGGGCTACAATCTGACCATCATTAGTACAGGAAAAAACAAAGATTGGTGAAGAAAAGAACTTGGCAGGCCAAAAGGGAATATGAAAAGGTCATAGCCAAGAATACTAAACATAACAGCAAGACATTCTTTAAGTATTTAAGGGGTGAGCAAAGTGGGAAGAGGAATGTGGTTCCCATAGAGGAATATCACAGGAGAATTGGTGGATGATGAGGGTGAGATGGCAGGCTTATTAAATCGTTTTTTTGTTTGCTTCTACATTTACACTGGAAAAGTCAAGGGAGCTTCCAATCGTGGGCATATCTATCTCAGGGGTGAGGATGGGCTTTTTGAAGAAATCCATGTTGTAGCAGATGAAATGAAGAGGCAGCTAGAAAAAGTAATCCATGATAAAGCTCCAGAGCCAGATAATATGCATCAAAGAATATTGTGGGAGGTGGCACAGCAGATAAGCATGGTATTGGCGGATACCTTTAATCGCTCATTGGAGTCGGAACAGGTCCTAAAGGATTGCAGAAGAGCAAATGTAACACCGTTATTTCAGAAAGGTTTGAGAGAAGAATTTGGTCATGATTGACCTATTAGATTAACTTCAGTTGTGGGAAAGATGTTGGAGACATTCTTCGGAACGGATATGGAAACATTTGAATAAATCTGCAGAAATAAATGTTAGTGTGTCAGTGTGTCTCCTCTACAACTCCAAAACCATAAAACCTAGCAGCCTGAAACTTTGCATGCACACTCAGAAAACTCCACGGAAGTGCAAGAGTGAAAATTGGGTGTTTGGTTTAATTAATACACCCCTTTTGAAGATAATTAACAGCCTTATTTTATTATATCCTTCAACAGGCGATCCTCGGCCACCTCGCTCTCTGGGGTCTCAAGGCGTTTCCTGGGTAACCTCGCTGGGGTCTCAAGCCACCATGTTTTTGGCCTGCTCAACCATGCCTTGACTTGGAACAGGCCGTAAAGATTTTCTCATGATAATGTTGCTTTTTTTCACTTTCCTCACTCATATTATCGAATGCCTGTTCATCATAGCTACAAATCGCTGTATACATCGTTTTTGCAAGTCCACTAGTTTTCAATTTAGTAGCTTGTCGTGATTTCCTGCATTATATGAGACGATTTTCCAGAATCTACTCTCACGGACTAAATATAGTACATCATCAAAATATTATTTTGGTTTTGAGGATTGGATATCATCTGGACTCATCTGTTGTGAAATCTGAATAGTTAAAGAAATAACGAGATTTAGAACTAAGCCGATATACTTATTTACTTTAAGCAAGCAAGGCTTTGTTCCCTCGTTCTCCATAGATGCACATGAAAATGTGAAATTTCCAAAGCATTAAACTTATCTTTTTCTACTGATTGGAGAATTATATTGAGTGAACTAAACATTTAGGAGCATAACAAAATTAACAAGCTTCATTGAGTTGGATGTTTTAATGCATTCACTGCAAGACCTCGCACCCTGTCCCCAGAGGGACTGCTTATCTTATCGAAAGCATCTGCCAGATCTGTGTCTATATTTTTGGAGGTTTCAGGAGGTTCTCTACAGGGAATCAAAGCAAATGTGGTTAAAAAAAATGGATATTCTTGTAAAAAAAAAATAACCTTAGCAAGGACTCCTAAGTCCTAACCGATGTACCACATGACACATGCACAGACGAGCAGGCGAGATTAGAAAGGAGGCGATTGCGAGAGGATCTGATGGAGGTGTTTAAAATAATGAAGGGTGTGGAAAATATAGGTGCAGCGCAGTTTTTCAGCATAATAGACAGTGTTACTGTAGGACCAGAGGCCATAGCTGAGAATTAGGACAGTTTTAAGGCAGGGGTCTTTCAGTCGGAGAATGATTAATGCATGGAATGGTTTACCTGGAAAGGTAGTGGCATCGGAAAAGGTAGATAAGTTTAAATAGGATTTAGATATGTGCCTGGATGCAATGGAGAAAGAAGGGTGTGGGGTTATTGGCTTGTGTGCACGTTAGGAAGCTTGTATGTGGATGTGAGACGATATTGGGGTTGGTGTAGTGTACGAATGATGGGCCGAATGGCCTCGTCCTATGAGAAAGTTCTTTGTGTATCTTTTGGTAATGTCCCACATGGACTGCAACAGGCGCTCAAGGAGAATATCCTCGATTTACTTCGTTTGAATGCTCTCAAATCTAGCTCTAACAAGAGCCTCGATCACGTCTCCAGAAAAATAATAAAAGAAGAAGCAAAAAAAAACATGTTTACAAATACATTTGCCCATCAGTGTGCTTTTAGTCTTCTGTCTGATCGCACATGCTTGTGGGCTGACAGAATGGCATCGAGGTATGCATCTTCACCTCCAAGCTGTTTGGCTTGGGCTTTAATCCCTACCCAGCTCTAAACTGTCATGCCAGTCTTTCACAAGCAGGGCGATTCATCAATGTGTGCGCCGTCCTTCGGCTGGACGTTAAATGGGAGTCCTGTCTGCCAGCATTTGTTGGTGGATGTTAAATGTCTTACAGTGTTCTTCGTGAAGAGTAGGCGAGCTATCGCCAGTACCATGGGCAAGTTCTAAATTCCTGTCCCAACTAGCAGGTACAGCAGGTATAATTGCATCTGCCAAGTTGTACAGCCGTACCCTCAGCCAATGATGCAACAACACAGCCTTGTGCTGCATATTAAATACAAGGAAATCAGACAGAGGTAAAGGCAAGTCAGCCCATCATGCCTGCCTGACAATGCCAAACTAATTTAGCAACACAATATCCAAAGAAAAACATGCAAAAGAAAAAAAAAGGTATATATTTTTTGTGTATTTGTGTTTTTTTATTTATCTATTTATTTATAGCCTGGCGTTGGCTTAGCGGTTAGGGTGCCTGACTTGGGATCCTAGGATCCTGAGTTCAAGCCCCGTTTTCCCCTGAATTAATACTCGGTGGGGTTGACTCAGCCTGTCATCCTTCCGAGTCGGCAAATGAGAACCAGTGTACTGGTAATAGGGACACTGCATCAGCAGCACAGCTGCATCCCTAAAGGCCCTGTCACACCTTGATGTTTTAGTCACCAATGGCAACGTATAAAAATGTATGTAAAACGTTGGTGTACGCTGAAATTTTGATGTTTTTTTTTTTAAGTTTTGGACGTATTTATAACGAGTTGGACGTATGCATAACGTATTAGTGAAATACATCGTGAAATTTCAAGCATACTGAAAATTTTACGACGTACTCGCTGTATGGCTCACACGTTCCGCTACGCTGGGAATAAATTGAAGGCACGATATGCGATCGTTGACACACGTCGACACACGTTAATTGTAAGTTACTCATGAGTCGAAACACGTCGAGGTAATATTTAGCTTACCCGAAACTTATTTTCTCCGTCAAGGCACATTTTCTTTTTTTCTGCTTGGCTCCGTGAAGGCACGTGACGAAATATCTGAAGTTGTTGTTGTTGTTGTTGTTGTGTTTTTTGTTTTTTTTTAGTCTATCACAAATTTTTAAATATATTCGGACATTTGCTTTTAAGTTTCGACGTCGACGTGACAATATCCTCAAACAGAAAATATTCACAGAGGAGGAACTAAGAATAAGACATGAGCAAACTGAAGAGGCAATCGGACGTGACGTAATGGCACGTGACGAAATATCGGAAGTTGTTATTTTTTTGTTTTTTTAGTCTATCGCGAATTTTAAAATATATTCGGACATTTGCTTTTAAGTTTCGACGTCGACGTGACAATATCCTCAAACAGAAAATATTCACAGAGGAACTAAGAATAAGACGAGCAAACTGAAGAGGCAATCGGACGTGACGTAACGGCACGTGACGAAATATCGGAAGTTGTTGTGTTTTTGTTTGTTTTTTAAACGCTGCCAATACGCCATTATACGGTAGCTGTAAATTAGAAACACGTTCATTAAGTTATGTGGTCGTCCGGAAGACGTCGATCAAATACATCTACATACGTCAATATGCGTTGGAGGTCCGTTACACATCGGTTCAAAGCACGTTACTCATAGGTTAGAAAAAAGTTTTGGGTACGCTAAGCATTACCTCGACGTGTTTCGACTTATGAGTAACTTACAAGTAACGTGCCTCGACGTGCGTCAACGATCGTGTAACGTGCCTACAACACGTTACTCATAGGTTATAAATAAGTTTCGGTTGCGCTAATCATTACCTCGACGTGTTTCGACTTATGAGTAACTTACAAGTAATGTGTGTCGACGTGTGTCAACGATCGCAGAACGTGCCTACAACTTATGGCCAGCGTAGCAGAATGTGTGAGTCATACGCCGGCATACGTCGTAAAATTTCAAGCATGCAAAATTTTGAGGACAACCGCAAAGTACAACGATGAAAGCCAGCGTACTAAGACGTATGGCAGTGTTTTTCAGCGTGCTCTTAACGTATACAAACTTACCCATAACGTATTCGACGTGTGCCGGCGTTTTAGACAAATTTTTCATAAATCAGCATACGCTGGCTAAATCGTCAAGGTGTGACAGGGCCTTAACCAATGATGCAACCAGCAGCCATAAAGCTGCACTCTAAAGAGAGAGATCTATTTAATTTAAGTGTTTGTATTTATTTTTTTAGGATTTTTTATTTTTTTTGTAAAAAAAAAATATATATATTCTCCTCAGTGGAGGGGGCATTGGCTTGGTTAGAAACACACAACATCAACCACACAACACCCTTTGACGAGACCCACACCAATAGCACTCCGTACACATGCACACAATCACCCATCAATGCATAAGCTACCTAAAAATCCGGTCAACATCCCCATATCCCTCTATCTAAATAACTTCCAGGTACCTATCTAATTCTAATTTAAACTTATCCACTGTTTCTGCTGTCACTACTTGTCCAGGGAGGCTATTCCATGCATTAACTACTCTCTGAGTAAAAATCTCCTGCCATACGACCATCTTAACTCTCCTCTTCTTTACTCTCAGGCTATGGCTCCTGGTCCTATCACTGTCGACTCTGTTGAATAATTCATCTGCACTTATTTTATACATACCTTTCATTATATTAAACATCTCTATCATATCTCATGCCTGGTGTGGGCTTTATGGTGAGGGTGGTGGGCTATGGATCCTAGGGTCCTGAGTTCAAATCCCTGCTCAGCTGTTGAATTAATACCAGGTGGGGTTAACTCGGCCTGTGATCCTTCCGAAGTCGGCAAAATGAGTGCCAGCATGCTGGTGTACTGTATCTGGGTGGCGACCTGTCCAGGATTGTGCCCAATAGCCAAGGAGACTGCTTTAGCAGCACCAACACTCTGCACAGAGTCTGGTTCCAATCTCCTCTCCTCCTCCTGTCATATCTCCTCGTAACCGCCTCCTTTCTAGTGTATAAAGCCCTGTCTCCTTCAGCCGCTCCTCATAGCTGAGTCTAGCTCAGCCCAGAATCAATCTAGTAGCCTGCGCTAAACCCTCTTTATGGCATATATGTCCTTCCAGAACCATGGTAACCAAAACTGCACACAATATTCTAGATGTGGCCCTCACTAAATTTCTGTACAAGGTTAACACCACCTCTTTTGATTTATAAATGATCCCCCTCCAAATAAAACCTAAAACCCTATTTGCTTTACCTATAGCTGCCTGGCACCTTGCTGCCTGCTTCCCTCCCATATCTATTACCACCCCCAGATCTTTCTCCTGTGTGACACGCTCCAAAATTACCCCTTGCATCCTGTAATCTCTATTTTAATTGTTCTTTCCCATCCCCAACACCTTACACTTGCTCAGGTTAAATTACATCTGCCAATCTTTTGCCCAATCTATGTAAGTATCAATACTTTCCTGTATCTGATCACCACCCCCTCTGCTATCCACCTCACCTCCAAGCTTTGTGTCATCTGCAAATTTGGAAAACTTACTCTTCACCCTACTATCCAAATCATTGATATAAATAATGAATAATAATCGCCTGATGACTGATCCCTGAGGTACCCCACTGCTTACATCCTCCCAGCAAGACATCCTCCCACTCACAACCACCCTTTGCTTCCTATTACGAAGCTAGTTTGCAATCCAATTAGCTACCTGACAAGCCACTCAAAAAGCCCTCACTTTGGCTAACAACCTCTGATGTGGTACCTTATCAAATGCCTTCATAAAGTCGAGATATACGATCCATAGAGAATATACTATGTGCAGAGTGTTGGTGCTGCCTCAGCAGTCTCCTTGGCGATTGGGCACAATCCTGGACGGGTTGCCACTCCATCACAGTATACCACCAAGCTGGCACTCATTTTGCTGACCTCAGAAAGATGACAGGCAGAGTCAACATCACCTGGTATATAATTAAACAGACAAGGGGGATTTGACCTCAGAATCCTCGGATCCTAAACCCACCACCCTAACCATTAAGCCAACACCAGGTATATGAGGGATTGTCTCTCCATCTATGCCTTTCCCTCATCCACCCAATCAGACACTGCTTCATGGAACTCTAAAAGATTTGTTAAATAGGAAGTACCTTTGGTAAACCCATGCTGACTACCTTTAATTAGTTAGTATTTACTTAAATGGATCCTCATCTGGTCCTTAATTAATGTCTCCAACACCTTCCCCACAACTGAAGTCAAACTAACAGGTCTATAGTTCGCCAATTCTTCTCTGGATGCTTTCTTAAATAATGGTGCTGCATTTGCAACTCTCCAATCCTCCAGTGCCTGTCTTGACCCCAATGAACTTTTGAAAATATTCCTTAATATCTCGCTCACCTGCTCAGCCACTTCCCTCAATACTCTCAGGTACATAATATCTGGCCCTGGAGCCTTATCTACTCTTGGATTTCCCACCTCTTCCTTTACTTCCTCCACTCTATCCTGGATCTTCTGTAAAAGCCCTTTCTCACCTCCTTGATAAATACTCTCAGCTGTTCCCATTGTGTGCTGCCTTTTTGGCTGCTGGTTGCATCATTGGTAAGGGGCACAGTGATGCTGCTAATGCATTGCCTCTATTACCAGTATACTGGTGCTCATTTTGTCAACCTTGGAAGGATGACAGGCTGAGTCAACCCCCTGGTGTTAATTCAGTGTCTAACTGGGCTCAAACTCAGGACTCTAGGATCCCAAGCCACAACCCTAACCGCTAAGCCAACACTTAGCTTCGGCTTCTCGGCTATTGGCAATTCCCCTGAATGCTCTTGTGTAAAAGAACAGTCAGGTATCAAATTTAACATCAGGACCCTGTCCTAATGTTGTAACCCAAATTTGGCAGCATTCTGACTGGTGGGTCTGGAGAAGAAGATGTTTGAAGGAATTTACTAAGTCAGCCATTTTGACCTCCTTAAAGTCGTGTGACTAGAATGAGCTTTGCAATCCCCATTACCAGTCAGGAGCGGAATCTTGCGAAATCTCAGCTGGATCGGCCCAGCGGTTTGGCTAGAGAAGTCGAAATAGGAGACAGACGGATGGACAGGCGGAGCACGATGACAATACCTAATCTGGAATTCCAATTCCAGATAAGCTAAAAAGTGAGGGCATTTACCAACAATCCACAACATGGCCAAGACCGATTGTGGTCTCCTATTACGAGTTTTGTACAGTATACACTTTCGCATAACCACTACCTTCACAGAGCTTGATTCATTTTTATACATTTTACATTTTCACATCCTTAATTTATTATCTTGCCAAAACGAAGTTTTTGCAAGATATGTTAGTCAGCTTGTATGGTTTTTTTTTGTCTGTAATCACGTATCGATCACTCTGCAGAGCACAGTTATCATTGGAAATTTTTGTAACTTCGCATATCAGAGGCCTATAGAGGTCCCTTTCAGCGCATAAAAATTTCAAGGTCAAGGTCAAAGGTCAAGGTCACTTTGTCGCAAAGCAGGGGAGTCGACGAAACCCTTATTTTTTGAGTAATTTTGATCAGATCGTCTTCAAACTTCATGGGAATATAGTTCATGGTCTGGCGGTTAGCTGATTAATTTTTGGTGGTGATCGGCCTTGACCTTCATGGTTAGCGCTGGAGGTCGAAAGTTTTTGACCCCAAGGTCAAATTTTGAAATGTCAGATACCATATCGAGTAATACCTCATATGAAAGCGCTTGATAAGTGCTTTCCAGATCTGTCAAAAGTTTGATGCTATGACGTCATTTGATGACGTCATGACGAAAAAACTGATTTTTCATGAAAATTTTATTTCTTTAGTTCTCATCAAAATCTTTTGATATTTCATGTACAACGGTCCTGGAGAGATACCATTAACCGTACGAAAATATAAAGGTCAAGGTCAAAGGTCAAAGGTCAAGGTCACAAAAAGGTCAAGCATCAAGGTCGACGAAACCCTTATTTTTTGAGTAACTTTAATCGAATAAATCAGTCGCTCATGTTCACATTTTGGCAAGATACTGGTCACCCTGGGGGTGACATTGGTTTTTATTTGTTTAGTTATTTAGATGCAAACATTTAAAGGTGTTGCTGGGGGCTGTGTCCTCATTGAGGACTGGCACCCTTGTTATTTTTGTCATTTTTTGGCTGAGGAAGTTTTGTTTTGCTTGATAAGTCTGTAAGATCCAATTAAATTTTTTAAATGCCGTATGGAAGAGAAATTGTGATTTTCACCTGATTGGTGGGAATTTCATCGGTATTCCATCATTAGTATTAACATCAGTATTACTATGAGCATATACAGTCGATTTATCCACATGGTACAATAAAGTATACCTACCTCATATTCAATCAGTTTTCTTACAGTCTTGTCCTGTTCCTGCACTGCGGGCTGACCAGGTGATGTGTCTTCATCCAGTAGCTCTTCGGCCTGAGTTGAGCCATTTTCCTCTGGGTTTTGCTCTGTGTCAACTTCAGGTTCAAGCTGAGACTCGGGAACTGAAATGGACTCTTGGGTTAAAGGTTCGGACTGGAGAGCAGGGGGTTCAGGCTGTTCGTGCAAGTTGAAATTTTGATCCTCAGGAAGGACCGACTCACATGCTGTTGGTGATAGCAGTGTTTGCCTCATGAGTACTGGGGGACAGCTGGCACCAGTCTTTGGCTTCCTTTGCTTCTATGAGGAATACAAGAGAAAGGTGAGAATGACAATTAAAGGAAGCTTTTTGTTTAAGTGCATTTGAGAGATATATGTTTCTGTAAGTCTCTATGTAGCCATTTATGTCTATTGGTGACAAATAAAAATCAAAAAGTCAGGTTCATGTTGGCTTTATTACACTCAAAATATCAGTGTGCACCAGTATGCAGCATCACAAGAAGATTAATTTCAAAGTGAAATAAACCTCACTTGAATCATGAAACATCTGAACTTACTGAGCTTTCCACAACACTGAAACAGAAATCTTAATCCAATTAGATATTCTTAAAGCCATTGTAATACAGTATTGATAACTAGTAGGGACCAATGGAAACACCATGTATGAGAACTGTAACTTTGTCACCAGCTCTCACCTCATTTTGCCAACCTCAGAAGGATATAATTCTGATTCTGGCTGAGTCAAACCCACCTGGTATTAATTCAATGGTAAAAGTGGGATTTGAACTCAGGACTCTTGGATCCCAAGCCCACCACCCTAACCATTAAACCAACAGGAGGCATAGTCCCTGCACATCCCATGCCAACTCTCTGTCCTTCCCTCCCTCTTTTTCCCCATTCTTAATATTACACAAAATTATACAAGGAACTTTGGCTCAGGATGAGGCCATTCTGCCCATCATTTCATTTCATTCTTGTTGGTTGTGTACGTGAAACATGAAAATTTTCATCAACTGACAATTCAATTCAAAAAAAAGTGCATCACATCCTTTTCACATTCACATTGAATATGTCATTTGAATTAAGCACAAATGATATTCCACAACGAGACAGAGACAACTACCTGAACAATCAAAGCACGCCTTCATTGTTCAGACATTGTTCCTGTTCCTGTTCCTGTTCATTATGAACAATGTTAAAAGTAAATAATGACGGAATGTGAAATTCTCAATCTTTTTCTTCTTTCTTCCTGTTAACAACATTCCTGTTGTCGTTTGTCAAGAACAATGTTAAACGTAAATAAAACACGTTCAATTCACAAACTCGCGGTTATTCCGTAAAAATAGCGGTAAAGTAACCGTAAAAATAGCGGTAAACACCAAAAACATACAAGGTCATTCGTAATTGGAATATATATATATATATATATATATATATATATATATATATATATATATATATATATATATATATATATATATATATATATTGCATATACAACTGGAACTCCTCTCACAAAGATCTTTATAATGAAATGGATTTTATGGTCCCTAGTCGAGTCGTTTAAGAGAAAATTGTCGGTTAGACAGAGAAACAAACATCATCTCTATTGCATCAAGTGTCAAAATAAAGCTTTTTTTGGAGCATCACAAAATACAGGTGCACTCATCAAGTAATGCAGTACTTTAATGTGTGCCACCTTTGGTAAATAAAAATTTAGTGTTATTCTGTGAAAGGTTGAGTTACACAAAGTGGAAGAAAATATTTCATAAATATGATTACTTTTCGACTGAATAACTGCATAATTGTAATGTAAAAGTGAAGGTCTTCACAAAGTTTGGAATTGTACTTTCAACATGATGTTACAAACCTCGTCATGGGGTTGGGGGTGGTGGTGGTAGTATATGACTTGTGTGTGAATATTATTGACAAGGCTGAGAAAGTTTCCTCTGTACAGGTTACCTTACCCACAAGATAACATGTCAATACCTGACACAGAACGGCCATAGGGATTGAACCCCACACTGATGAAGTACACAAAATGCAACATTTGCAACTGAATAAAATTTCCAATACTGAAGTCTTCCAAAACAACAAGTAACTTTTAATGAAAATGTTCTGCAGTTTTACGTCCCAAAAATTCTGCACCGATACATGTTTGGCCTTGACAATATCCCGTTCACCGGAACATAGATGACTTCCTCAGTCTATTCAATGTCATCCTTTCCTCCAGAGCTTCAATACAACTGTTCGTCACCATCTCAGGTCATCCCCCATCCACAAGCATGATCCTTTCTACCCCCATTGACCCTCCTTCAAGCCCATCGCTTTCCAGGGTTCCAGTTTTTTTTTTCCTTCTACTTCTGCGATTGAGAGTTTGCGTATGTATTCAGCTTGTTCACCCCCTGTGTCCAACCCTTGCTTTCATTCTTCTACACATACATTTTTCTCCAAGTCTCCCTCTATTTTGTCTCGCTTAACCTTGCTATTTAATGTGCCCCAATTCCTTCCCCCACCCCCCCCCCGAAAATTCTATCATTCTATTTGTTCTGTTACATCCTCATCCATTCTGTACTCCAGCTTCTCCACGAGCCTCGAAACTACAAAAAAATAAAACAATTCTGTGTTTCTTGAAAGACCTTTTCAAACTTCTTTTAAAAGGAAGTGCATAATGATCTGCTTTTGTAAACTTCACTTTTGGCACAGATGAAAAGTAAGGAGCAAGACGATAGGTTGACAGGTTTGCTGTTTGGTCCTTCACATTTGAGGTTTGAAGCCATTTCAGTGCATTGGAAAATTCATGAAAACAGTCCAGAAACATATTTGCAAGAGTTATAAGAATAATGTGAGTCAATTGCTTTCAATATGTACAAAACTGATTTCAGCGAAGCTATCAATGAGACATGAGAGCCATTAAGTTTTACTGTACAGCGTACATGAAAGCTGGACTTGTGCTGTTCATCGAGTATTAACAAGAATGTGATCTATTTCCTTTCTTGTTCTGCCTTCATAACTTTATGAAGGAGAGTACAGTAGTGAATGCTCTTTCTTTGGAATTGGGATCTACAGATTCACAATTTAAAGGCACGACTCAGGTCTACTCGTCATTCTCCATTGTCATTTCCTTCTTCAGACCCACTGGGTTCAAAGCCACTCCTGCATGCACCGACATCGGTGTCAAAGTCACCAAGAATGGAGTTTAAATTCCATTGTGGGCTGTTCTTGGGTCATGAGTGTAGAGTTGTGAAAACATTATTGTTCCTCTGACTGTGTCGCATTGGTGGGGGCATACCCTACGATGACGGTGAGTTAGCCATATCTGTGTCCAAACCAGGTTTGAAGTAACAAAAGCTTTCTTGGCATTCTGGTCCATACCGATGGCAACTACTTCTCTTTGTGAATTGTTATCATGGCATGCATGTATGTATAGAACCTCAATGCAGTGCCCTCACTGCATGAAGGTTGGAGCCTGGATCGGTGGGGGTTACCACATGGCCCAGAGGGTACATGCATGAGCAGAGCAACAAAGAAGACTGAGCAGTCAGTTTGACGGGAGACGATTATATGATTAGAAGGATTAGTGCCATTTAAAATTGACGATTTGTGGGCTTGAAATTACTTTTGAATTGGCAGACATATATTAAGGTCTTCCTCATCATCCTGACGATGGAGGGATGGATGGAGGAATGTCTCATGAGATGTGTTGTGTAATGATGAGGTCTGAATGAAGTGAGTGGCAAAAAGTTTTTTGAGATGAAGACTGAGTGCATGGTACAAGGAGGGTGGTCATGTGTGAAGAGGAGCAGAGTACACCCCCCGGTGGAGATGAACCCTCGCTTCTATTGGCATTAGATGAGATGGGGTACAGATAATTTGGTACAGGATGCTTTTCTGTGGTTGATGCTGGGTGACTGTTTTTTTCATTTGCGAGCAAAGGTGGAAACGTTCATTGATGGGCTGGGGGTGTGGATTTTAGTGAGAAGGCTTAGAGCAGAGGACATTATTGCGCTGGTGCACAGAACCTGAGCCGGACAGAAGCCCAGAGGGGGAGGGTCAGTAAAGGTGGGCCGAACACCCCAGGAGATTGGTTTGGGCACCAAATGCCAGAGGGCACCATAATTGGAGGCACAGATGATGAGTGTTGAAAAAGCAGGGAAAATCTGCCAGGAAAAGCACACTGCCCAGCCGCGATATTATGCGGAGGCACAGAAAGAAAATTTGAGGGCCGATCCCAGACTGTTAGAGCACCAACGCATGGGACGGCGGGTAAATTTGTCGTGAAGAACCACTGTAGAGGGGGGTTTAATGACAAAAGAGAAATGCGTTTTTGAGAATTTTAGGAAAGAGTAAGGAAGAGGAGGAGGATATTGAGACCATACTCTATACAGAGCGTTGGTGCTGCCTAAACAGGCTCCTTGGGTATTGGGCACAATCCTGGATGAGTCGCCACTCTGACACAGTATACCAGCATGCTGGCACTCATTTTGTTGACCTCGGAAGGATGACAGAGTAAGGATGCCCCTACATTGTACCATTTTTAATGTCTGTAGCTGCTGGAGTAACAGAGCAGGATAATTGTATTTTGCAAGGACCCATTGTATCCCAAATTTTAGTGTAGGAGCAGGCACACCCGCAATTGGGCCATTCCGCCTGTGAGTCTTGTGAGACCACAGCATCTCATCATATTTATCACCATGTATGCCTTGATTTTCCTCAGGGATGAGTGGTGTTAGTGGGCCCAGAAGGGGCAGATTAGTTTAGAATGGATTCACAGGAGAATATTTAGGAAAGTTGAATTAAAGGGATAAGGGTCAACTTGGAGCAGAGGGATTACCAGGCCAGGAGTAGAGTTAGTTTTGAGGGATTAGTGGGGTGGATAAATCAGGTTAGGTTTGGGCCGAAGCTGGCTATCTGATCTGCTGCTATCACGTGTTCCTGCTCCCATGATGAGAACGAGTGCTGCAATGAGCCCGGCCTGCAACACCTGCCAGCCCAGTCGTTCAGTGCCTTGTATACCTTGACATCTGCCTTGCCTGTTACCATGCCCACTATGTCTGCCACGCTGCAATGTTTGCCATGCCATTCACCTGCTGTGTTTGGGTCATTGAAGGCCAAGGTGTTTTTCAGGCCGATGGGCCACTTGCTTGAAAGAGGCCAGTGAGGCCCGAGATGACTCAATTTTGTTCAACGGGGACCACGTGAGCCCAATGATGCATTGTAGCCAGTGGGCCTTTTGATTCAAACAAAGCAAGCCGTATGGGTCGCGAAAACTCACTGTGCGTTGAGCGGCCATGTGGGCCTTTCGTGAGTAATTAAGGGCCCTTCAGGCCAGAACACTGCAATTAAGGCTGATGGGGAGAGAGTCATCCCCAGGCAGTGGGGGGGGGATTTTAAAGACGATAAACTCTGTGAAGAGCAGTAGGAAGAGCCCACCTTGCCAAGTCACCCTTTTCCCCATCTGTACTTATGTACAGAATGATGTTATCCAGATGTAAATTATAAGTTGTGCTTAAGATAGAATGGATAACATTACATACACAATACATTGTTTCTTTCATTTTTTTAGAATCGGAATGCAATTGTATACGAGAAAATAAAAATGATGACAAAGTAAACAATGTGAGACAACAAAAAAACATGTTTGCAAAGAACCCAAAAATATGAAACCACAAATTCAGCTGCAACTACGTTTGCATAGTCAGGAAAGAAAAGCAAAATATATCAAGTCCCCCCGACACAGATAAACTTGAAAATTTCTGCAAAATAATCTATGAGGACCTAAGAGAACACCACAAGGAGGGGAATAGGATCCAAAACTTGGAGGAAAAAAACAACATCCAAGCAAAATGCCCCCAGTGGTATTTGATGAAGAAAAGAAGAAGAAAAAAAACAAGAAAAAGAGCAATCAAAGATTGCAGACCTTCACCAGGACTTCTTTTGTATGGAGTATTTTGTGTGGTGTTTGTCTACTGGGGTGTTACATGATTAATAAGAGACATAACTCGAACTGCCACTTTATAACTGCTGGCAGTGATGACCGGGTACCAAGACGTCCCGCTTTGATGCAACCCAACTTTGATCGGACACTTGACCCTGAACCAATGACTTTTTTTGTGATTATTCAATTGAATTCAGAATGGGATTAAAATAAATTCAATTCAAATCAAAAGGAAAACCAATTAGGTACAGTCCTGCATTGGAATAATCAGAAGGCACCCAAAAAACAAAAAGAAAAGAAGATGTCAACATGAGGAACCTGGATAGGATTCACATTCAGCTGATACTTCTCCACCCTCAAACCCATCCAGGCACAGCCTAATGAGCCAGGAGTAAAAAAAAAAAACCTACATAAAAAAATTCAATAGGTCTGGCTACCAGACCATGTGTACAATCAAGTTGAAATTTAAAACATGTATTCCCATCACGACAAGATCAAAATTTTAAAGTTTCATGTCAATTCATTAAGCGGTTCCAGAGAAAACATTATTTCATGTTTTTCTTATGTCCAATATGGCTTCAAAACCATGTGACATCTCTTCGTCCTCGCCAACCTTGTACATGCATGCCTGGGGGAACATTTACGTGAAGTTTCCCATCGATCTGTCCAGCTATTCTGAAGATTTTATGTTTTCGGTTAAATCCAATATGGCTGCCAAATCATGTGACCTATGATGTCATATGTGTGAAGCTTTTGTTCCTTATGGATAGGTGGTCATTTGTGTAAAGTTTCGCCTCGATCTGTTCAGCCATTTCTGAGAAGAAATTTTTTTAAAGGTGTTTTTTAAAAACAATAAGGCTTCTGAATCATGTGACCAATGACGTCATCAATTTTTTTTTTCTGTGAACCATTTTATCCCGAGATGCCCCTCAACATTTTTCATCCTGATCAAATGTAGCATTCTACAGATGTAATTATGACGTCATAGCGAAGGCACCCATGAAGTCGTAAAAATAAATCACACTCATTCCCCATGAGTCATTGCCATGCGCCAAGTTAAAACTTTTTTCCCTGGTGCGGTTTCAGAGATACAGAGGTCCAAAGTTTTTCCATTTTTCCAACATGGCTGCAACACCACATGACCTATGATGTCAAATTTGTCAATAAAACATTCTACAAGAGTAGTCGCACCAATGGTGAAAATGTTGTCTCAATCCTACCAGTGGTTGCAGAGAAACACGCAAACGTTGTGTGCAGACAAACAAACGGACAGACAGACAGCAAATGAAAAATCACTCATAGAGTGACGTTTGGCGAAATGGAACAGCACTCGGTGGAGCACATACCTTCGCCAGGCTGAACAGTTTACAATTTGAATCCTACTGAGAGGTCAGAAATGAATCCAGACCCTAACCAAAATCGAATTGGCTTGTTCTCATCACCTCTCATGCTATGCAGCTTTTGGCCCCATCTCTCACTGGTGAAGAATCACTAAAAAATTCTCAGATCCGGATTCGGATCTTCACCAAAATTAAGCATTTCTGTCCTTAGCCGCTCAACCACAAACACAAAGAATTTCAGAACGATTGCTTGAAAACTGGCCAAAAATCGTGTGACAAACAAACAAACAGACAGACAGACGGACGGACAAACGCTACAGACCAATATACTTGGAAAAAAAATTTTTCGCCAAGTAAACAAACAGATGGACCCAAACGCAAAACCCTCCTCTTTGGCGAGGGAAATAAGTTCAGATGGCATCAAAGTGTGAAATCTTTGGAGAGAGAGGGGGTGGGGGGAGCGGGTGGAGAGGATTGGATATTTTTGCTGGCCATTGCATGTTCTGAAAAGTTGTTTTTCTCAAGTTTTTATTTGTCAGCTCAATACAGTAGACATTTTTTGCTTTGTTCACAGCAAAAATACATTTACGTTAAATTTACTCCTCATATGTCGTGTACCTACTTGATCATTATGAACATGATTCAAGTCAGTAACTTCAGTTTGTGTTTAAATTGTTTACACGTAGAATCAAAGCATTCAATGTGGAATGAGAAAGGAGATTTTAATAATTTAGTTGTATAGTTATTATGTATGTTAAAATGAAACATATAACCACAAAGGGGGTGGGACGCTGAGGAAATAGGAAGGGGGTGGGACACTGGAATAAAGTGTAACGTATAACTAATTAACTTCAATTGTTGTCATGAAAAAAATTGCAATTAATTATTGACGAAGTTCAAATAATCCAAGTCACATGACATTTACATCAACCCAAAATCATTTTATCTGGTCAGGACGTGCATGACGCTGAGTCTATCCCATTCGACACAAATGTCAACGACGTGGTTTGAATAAAGTTGTGCTTCCTAAGTTGGTAACACTAGCACTTGCCACGTGGACCTGCTGTGCTCTGTGCTATATGGAGGGTGGACACTCCCTTTAACCTGAGTGGAGGATAGTATGCAATCTGGAACGGAAGCCGTCAGCACTGGGGAGCTGCACATGTACAGTACACACGTACACGGTCGCCTCTACATCGTGATTAACCAAACCACGCACACCGTAGACTGAAAATAATTTACCATTTATTTTACACCCCGTTTTCATTCAATGTTAATTCCATGATTAATTTCCAAACATTGTGAACAAGCTTTTACAACTCAAGTCACAGGTAATTTGCAAGCAAATCGGAAGTCCCAAGACACCAATTCCCAAGTCCGAGTCTCAAGTCAGTGTCATGAAGTCCGAGTCAAGTCGTAAGTTGTAAAATTTTGCGACTCGAGTGCAACTCGAGTCCAAGTCGCCGAATTGAGTTCCCAACTCTGCTTACTACCAATCAACGCGATACTCAAACTGTAAAACCAGAAAAACAAATTGTCCACAACATAGAAAGACGACAAAAAGCTTTTGACAGTGTTCCACATTCATGGATAATAAAATGCATGCAACGATACAAGGTCAATCCACAAGTAATCAAACTTATTGAGAAAGCAATGAAACTTTGGAATACCACATTGCTATTACAGCACTCGGAAGGAAAGATTTGAAAAATACAGCAGTGAAGTTATGACGTGGGATGTACCATTGTGACAGCCTTTCACCCCTCTTGTTTTGCCTGACAGTGGACCCACTGAGCAACCACATTAATGAGCAATGACATAGATACACCTTAACAATCAATAAGAGAGCACCCGAAGACACAAGAAAGGTGATTACTGCACAGGGATAATTTAAAACTCTTTGCACAAAACGACGAAATATTGACAGAACAACTGAAATTAATGAAACAGTACTCCGATGATATTCAAATGGAATTTGGCCTTGACAAATGTGTCAAGTGCACATTTGTACAAGGTAGACAAACAAAAAGGGACAACATAAAAATCAATCGAAGTACAACAACACAGGAACTAGAGAACAAAGCATCATACAAATACCTCAGAGTCGAAGAGGGCCACCGAATATGTCACAAACCAATGAGCAAAACAAATGCCAAATAATATCTGCGTAAACCAATGCTGATCCTGAAAACCTACCTCTCCCCAAGAAACAAAATCAAAGCCAATCATCAAACCAGGACTAGCAATGTTCCAGTATAGGTGCAAAATAATAAAATGGTCACAATCAGAAATCAACAAACTCAATATCAAAACAAGGAAATTTGTCACTATCCACAAAATGTTCTACAAAAATCAATTAATCCCAATGATGTACATGCTGAGATGGGAAGGAGGCAATGACCTAATGGAGCTCAACTAAGTGCACAGAATGAAAACTGTGGGATTGGATGTGTTGGCGAAGTGAAAAGTTGAACTGACTACCGAATCCAATTTGTTTGCAAACATGAAAACATCAAGACAGAAAAGGTATTATATACCTAATCCATCTAGCAAAAAATTTCCAAAGACAAGTGCAAGCAGAAAATGTTGCACATGAAACTGAAACAGCAACAACAGTCCCAGTCACTGCAAAAAAAGGACAAAATGAAAATATAAAGTGAAATATCAACAGATATACACAGACAACTGGGAGAACGATAAAAAAGCAGGAAGATATATATATATATATATATATATATATATATATATATATATATATATATATATATATATATATATATATATATATATATATATATATATTGGAGACATTAGGCCGAGACCAAAAAAAGGCTCATTGGAATGTCTAAGAAGTGGTCAGCTCAACTGGGATGGACAATGAATCGTAATAATGCCCAAGACCAAGGACACTGCACGAATTACTTCAAGAAAATGGCTGGACTGAGGAAATGGGACAGGTGTAGGTTTTGCAATGTTGAAACAGAAAGCACAAGACACTTCCATTCGGGATGTAAAAAAGCTCGAACCTCACAACAGCTTTCTTCACAGAGTGACAGGAAAATATGTAGAACAAGTAAAAAGAAAGTCATAGCCCCCATTGCTTTCGTAATTTTTCTGTTCGGAGTTAAGGGTTTCGCTCATATTTATGCTCAACTAAAATAGCCACAAGTCTCCCAGTCGGCCATCTTTGAACAGATTGCAAAATAAAGTGAGAGGCACGTGTATGCCAACATGCACTGTGCTTGTGCCAGGTTTGAACAAAATCGGACCATGCATGTCGGAGAAATGGTTGGGGACACATTTAAACAACAAAATAGTCACCAGTCGGCCATCTTGGATCTGATCTCAAAGAAAAAAGATGTGCATATGTGTACCGTCATCTGTCGTCTTTCTGCCAAGTGAGAATAAATTCAGTCCATACATGTCCAAGATATGGTTGTGGATGCACGCACAGACACAAAAATCGAGACCAAATTAATAAGCCCCCGTTTCAGACTAAGTACACCAGGGGCTAAATAATCCACTGGCACATCTTAAAAAATTTCAATATTCGTTTTAGAAAACTCATGGAAACATGAACCAAAAGTAATCACTGAAAACAAGGAATAATGCTCAAGCAGAAAATTTTGTTGTGCCTCTGTGATCATTATAATGATCCCATCGAGCATAGAACATCGAAAGCAAAACAATGCGAGCAGTTATTGTGTTGAGGTACAAAAAAGAAAAAGACGGCATAGCTAAATAAGGCGTCAGTAAAATGCTATTTTGGCCTAAGCAACGCAGAAATGAATAAAATGACCAAATAACAAGAACCTCAAAATGAAGTGAAAAGATCCTGGAAGCTGAAGAGAACCAAAATTATACCAGTGACAATTGGAGCAATGGGAATGAATGACAATTGGAGCAATGGGAATGATTCATGTCAGGTCAGGTTCGATCTGTGACCTGCTACAGGTACTATGTAAACCTGTACTAACCTGTTCCATGGTGGGGTTGGCGGCGACTAAACCGTCTCCCCCACCAGGTTTTCTGGTGAGGAGGGTGTTTGGATATGGACACCCAGCAGGATTAAAAGCAAAACCTGTCAACGGACGGAGGAGCTCCTTGTGAGCCAACGGCCATCCATATCTAGTGCCCAACTGTGTCTGCGGACGTCCTACTGCAGTTGGGTTACTTCTTATTAGGGGGTTGGTGGCAGGATTTGCACTCCGGCCACCGTAAAACCCTTCATTCCGCAAAACGCAAAAACGCAAAAAAATCTGAAAACCCACTCCGTGGGAGTACCTCCTGTGCAGCTTCCCTTCGCAGGGCAGCTCACCGGATGACGGGATTGGGGCAAAGTCTTTGGGACCCCCAATCTTTGATGATAGGAGGGAAACCACGGGGTAACATCCCTGGGTCAGATTGCGGGAGAGTGTGTCGGAGTGGTGCTGAGGTGTCGTCCACCAGACGGCGGTCTCCTTGGGTTAACCTGAGGCGGTCCCTTCGGGTGGGTGCCTGGAATGTCCTATCCCTAAGAGAGGATGATCACCTGTCTCTGTTATCATCTGAGCTCAAGTGTTTGGACATCGGGATTGCAGCTCTCTCTGAGGTTCGGAGACGGGATTGCAGCGAGATAATGGTGGGTGGTTACACCTACTATTGGTCTGGTCGCTCTGATGGTTACCATACCCAAGGAGTTGCTGTAGCTGTGTCCAATAAGCTGACCCCAATGATAATTGAGGTAACACCGGTCAACGAGCGTATTATGGGACTAAGGATTCGTCACTCCTTAGGTGTCATTTCCCTGGTCTCTGTTTATGCTCCGAATGAGGCGAGTGATCTCACCGTGAAGGATGCATTCTACGCCACACTTAAGTCTGTGGTTGATCAGTGCCCCAGACGAGATACACTTCTAGTCTTGGGGGATTTCAATGCATCGACTGGAACTGATAGGGATGGTTATGAGGTGTGTGTTGGTCCCCATGGGTCAGGAACTATGAACCAGAATAGCACTAAGTTCCTTGACTTTGCAAGAAGTCATGGACTTAGGGTGGCTGGTTCATGGTTTCAGCGCCCACAAGCTCATCGCTGGACTTGGTATTCCAACGCTGGCGGTGTGGCAAAGAAGATTGACCATGTCTTCATTGACGGTCGTTGGAGGATTATCCAGAACTGCAGGGTCTACCGGAGTGCTCAGTTCCTCAATACTGACCAGAGGCTTGTTGTAGCAACTCTAAAGCTGCACCTTAAATCCTGGAGAATGGTACCATCCCAGCCTAGGCTGGATGTTGCCAAGCTCAGGGATGAGAGAGTAGCTGAGGAGTTTGCGAACAGGCTGAGTGGACACTTGGGGGGTCTGGGTGCTTTGGGGGGTCCTGAAGAGTTGTGGAGCGCCTTCAAGACCACCATCCTTGATGTTGCCGGTGGATGCCTTGGAGCTCACCGCAGGGCAAAGAAGAATTTTGTCTCTCAAGGGACACTGGATACCATTGACCCGAGTCGCAGGGCCAGGCTGAATGGCAGAGCTGAGCTGTTCAGGGAGCTGAGGCGTAAAACTGTACGTGCACTGAGGGTGGACAAGGAGGCCTATGTGCGAGGAATCTGAGGTGGTAGAGCATCACCTGTGGACAGGTGATTCTCGTCCTGCTTACAGGGGAATTCGCGCATTACGTTCATCCAAGCCCATCCCTCAGAGCACTGCAGTTCGAGCGGAGAGTGGTAGGCTCTTGACAAAGGAGTCTGAAGTGAAGGCCCGCTGGGCCGGTTACTTTGAGCGGTTGTACCAGGCTGATCCCCCAGCTGTCGAGTTGGACGTCAAGGGTGTTACAATCCCTGTTGCTGACGCTCGAATCAACTGAGGTCCACCTTCGCTTGTGGAAACACGGGCTGCGGTGAACCAGTTGAAACGGGGCAAAGCTCCAGGGATCTGTGGCATCCATGCCGAACTTCTCAAGGCTGGTGGAAATGCTGCACTCGTGTCGTTGCATGCAGTTTTGTGTTCTGCCTGGAACACAGGCATCATCGCAACTGACTGGAAGAGGGACCTTGTTGTCCCTCTCTGGAAAGGGAAGGGTGATGGCCAAGACTGCAACAACTACCGAGGGGTGACGCTGCTCTCAGTGCCGGGCAAGGTCTTTGCTCGGATAATTCTCGATAGGGTTCGCCACCATCTTCTTGAGCACCAGCGTCCAGAGCAGTCAGGCTTTACACCAAAGAGGTCAACGATTGACCGTATCCTTGCACTTCGTGTCCTCACCGAACGCAGACGAGAGTTTCGGCAGGGGCTGCTTTCAGCCTATGTTGATCTCTGTAAAGCGTTCGATTCAGTGAATCGAGATGTCCTCTGGAGGATTCTTGGTCTTCGTGGGGTGCCACCAAAACTGATCGATGTGATGTCTGAACTCTACTCTGGTACTGAGAGTGCTGTGAAGTGTGGTGGTACCATCTCTGACTTATTTCCAGTTGTTACTGGAGTTCGTCAGGGATGTGTACTTGCCCCCACACTTTTCAGCACTTGTATGGACTGGATTTTAGGGAGGATGTCGGAGAGATCAAGTTGCGGTGCATCGTTTGGGAATGTCAAGATCTCGGACCTTGATTTAGCAGATGATGCAGTCATCTTTGCGGAGACTTTAGACATCCTCTTGGGGGCCCTCGAGGTGCTGAATGAGGAGTCAGAGCCGTTGGGATTACGGGTTTCTTGGGTCAAAACTAAGATCCAGGCTTTCGGTGACATCTTGGATGCTGCTGTCCTGTCTGTGTCTGTTTGTGGTGAGGATGTTGAGGTCGTGGAGAGATTCACTTACCTTGGCAGTGATATTCATGTCTCTGCTGGCTGCGAGTCAGAGGTCAATAGACGTCTGGGTCGGGCCTGGGGAGTCATGAATTCACTGGATCATGGGGTGTGGCGCTGCCGGTACCTGTGCGGGAGGACGAAAGTCCGAATCTTCAGGTCCTTGGTACTTCCAGTCTTGCTCTATGGGTGCGAGACTTGGACTCTGACCAAGGATCTGAGACGGAGACTTAATTGCTTTGGTACCAGGTCTCTTCGGAGAATCCTTGGCTATCGCTGGTCGGATTTTGTGTCCAACGAGCGGTTGCTGAGAGAGACTCGGATGAGATTTGTTACCTGCATAGTCCGTGAGCGTCAGTTGCGGCTGTATGGACATGTGGCTCGTTTTCCTGACGCTGATCCTGCTCACCAGATTCTCTCAGCGAGGGAGTCTCATGAGTGGAGGAGGCCAGTGGGCCAACCACATGCCTCATGGTTGCAGCAGGTTGACCATCATCTCAAGGAGATGGGGATGGGTCTGGCATCTGCCTGGGGGATGGCCAGACGGAGGCCCCTGGAGTACCGGCGGAAAGTGGACGCAGTGACGCGCTGTTCTGGCACATGCTCCCATACCTGACCTGACCTGAATGATAAAGTACAACGTTACAGAAATCTTAAAAAACATCCCTTGGGATATTACGACAAACAAACTACAGTCGGAGGGTGTCTGGGGTTCAGTGATGATCCTGAAAAGAACCCTTGGAAAAAACAATGAGAACAAAGAAACCTCACAGCTTCGTCTGTGAATTATGATCTCTTATCGAAATGGAGGTGGATACCTCGAGAAAACTGGGAAGACTCCATTCCATCTTTTGACACCCGCATGTGGATATAGCAAATGCGCGCGCGCGCACACACACACACACACACACACACACACACACACACACACACACACACACACACACACACACACACACACACACACACACACACACAGACACACACACACACACACACACACACACACACACGCACACACAGACACACACACACACACACACACACACACACACACACACACACACACACACACACACACACACACACACACACACACACACACACAATTTTCTTTTTTTTGGCTATTTTTATATTTTTGAAGGGACATGTGAAATTTGTTATGGAATTATATTCCCAATATTAGAATATTTCATCACAGCTCGGCAATGCATAGATGAGTGACATTTTGTGAAAACCATCCTTGGCGAATGACATCAAGCCTAAATATACAGGCATTGAAGGATTAAAACTCACTGTGTGTTTAACAAAAAAAAAAAAATAGTAATCACTGTTGAGATCTTGATATCTCATAAAAACTGCACTGTTCCACACCTCCAAAACTGAGCAATGTGGATTGGAAGACAATTCAATTTTGTCTCCTTCGTTCTCAACACTGTCACTTTGCAGTAATTCAACCAGTTTTATATTGTACAAAATTAGATTCTGTTCAGTCAGCACTTCAACTCGTTTTAGATCGAACAAAATTAGATCCTGTTGAGTCTGAATACACAAAGAGTGCGTAGTTAGAGACATCTGCCAAGTGAATTATCAGTGCCAGAATTCTATGCACACCAGCTGGCCAGCACACACATTCTAATCGTTTGAGAATGACTGTTAAGCTTTCATCAGTGGCTAACTCGTCACTTCATCAAGACAACAAAAAAATGATAATTATAAAAAAAACAAAGTTCGAATGGGCAAATTGCATTGATTTTTTTTCAATGGTTGAAGCTGCAATTAACGTAATATCCTGAATAAAATTCAATAAAAGCAAAAATTAAAAATTAATTTTGATACTTTTAAACAAATGTGGACAAAGCTCATATCATCCAATTGCATTGATACTTCACCTGCTATGAGATAATACGTTGTCAAACTGTACCATATTTTGTTTAAATTTTTATATTTTTCACCTTGTAAACTCGTCATATATCTTGGTCATCTTTTATTTAGTTTATTTTATATTACATGATGTATATATATATATATATATATATATATACATATATACATATATACATATATATATACATATATACATATATACATATATACATATATATATATATATATATATATATATATATATAAATATATAAATATATATAAATATATATATATATATATATATATATATATATATTTATATATATATATATATATATATATATATATATATATATATATATATATATATATATATATATATATATATATATATATATATATATATATATATATATATATATATATATATATATATATATATATATATATATATATATATATATATATATATATATATACATATATATATATATATATATATATACATATATATATATATATATATATATATATATATATATATATATATATATATATATATATATATATATATATATATATATATATATATATATATATATATATATATATATATATATATATATATATATATATATATATATATATATATATATATATATATATATATATATATATATATATATATATATATATATATATATATATATATATACATCATGTAATATAAAATAAACTAAATAAAAGATAAAATATACTATAAACTAAATATAAACTAAATATAAATATATATATATATAAAAATATAAAAATAAATATAAATATATATATAATATAAATATATAAAAATATATTATATTCAC
>NC_140961.1:89440622-89568122 GCF_056783735.1 Eptatretus burgeri | reverse complement strand
AAACTCATCAAACACAATAGCTTTAATTTTCTTTGCGCAACTTTTCTCATTCCTGTTTAGTGCTCCACTCTGAGTGCATAGCTGTTTCCAAAGTTTAAATCCTACTTTGTTGATTTTCTCATTGTCACATAATGGCATCAACCATGTTAAAGTACACTAATGTGACCATTCTATAGAATCCTGCTGAGATTCAATGAGACCAGTGTAGGAAGAATATATATATATATATATATATATATATATATATATATATATATATATATATATATATATATATATATATATACACAGTATATATGATATCTGTAGAGTGGCTGTCACGTGTTGTGTTGTCACTGAACTGCACCCTCAATTTTGTTAAATCATACCAAACTACTCGGCTGCAACTACATCTCTCGTGTGTATGTCCTCAGGATATTTTTGTTGTTGCTTTTAGAATTTTTTTGAATTTTTTTGTTTTTTTAACGTAACTCTTGGAGTTAAATTCCTTATAAAAATGTAATTGATTACGAATATTACAATATAATTTAGAGAATAAATGTTTCAATTCTGCTTCGTGTAAATAATGACAACACAGCAACTCACATACTTATCCTCAGTTAAAACAAGCCGGTCTCTATTGCAACGTGTGGTGAGGTGTTTTGAATCAGGTGGTGGTGAGGTGTTTTGAATCAGGTGGTGGTGAAGGGTTTTCAAACACGTGGTGGTGAGGGGTTTTGAATCAGGTGGTGGTGAGGGGTTTTCAATCACGTGGTGGTGAGGGGTTTTGAATCAGGTGGTGGTGAAGTGTTTTGAATCAGGTGGTGGTGAGGTGTTTTGAATCAGGTGGTGGTGAGCAGTTTTGAATTATGTGGTGGTGAAGAGTTTTCAATCACGTGGTGGTGAGGTGTTTTGAATAAGGTGGTGGTGAGGGGTTTGAATTATGTGGTGGTGAGGGTTTTTCAATAAGGTGGCAGTGAAGTGTTTTTAATAATGTGGTGGTGAGGTGTTTTTAATAATGTGGCGGTGAGGTGTTTTTTATAACGTGGTGGTGATGTATTTTTAATAATGTGGTGGAGAGTTGTTTTTAATAACATGGTGGTGATGTGGTTTTAATAATGTGGCGTTGAGGTGTTTTTTATAACGTGGCGGCGAGGTGTTTTTAATAATGTGGCGGTGAGGTGTTTTTTATAACGTGGCAGCGAGGTGTTTTTTATAACGTGGTGGCGAGGTGTTTTTTATAATGTGGCGGTGAGGTGTTTTTTATAACGTGGCGGCGAGGTGTTTTTTATAACGTGGCGGCGAGGTGTTTTTTATAACGTGGCGGCGAGGTGTTTTTAATAATGTGGAGGTGAGGTGTTTTTTATAACGTGGCGGTGAGGTGTTTTTAATAATGTGGTGGTGAGTTGTTTTTAATAATGTGGCGGTGATGTGTTTTTAATAATGTGGCGGTGATGTGGTTTTAATAATGTGGTGGTGAGGTGTTTTTTATAACGTGGTGGTGATGTGTTTTTAATAATGTGGTGGTGAGTTGTTTTTAATAACGTGGTGGTGATGTGGTTTTAATAATGTGGCGGTGAGGTGTTTTTTATAACGTGGCGGCGAGGTGTTTTAATAATGTGGCAGTGAGGTGTTTTTTATAACGTGGCGGTGAGGTGTTTTTTATAACGTGGCGGCGAGGTGTTTTTTTATAACGTGGCGGCGAGGTGTTCTTTATAACGTGGCGGGGAGGTGTTATTTTATAACGTGGCGGCGAGGTGTTCTTTATAACGTGGCGGCGAGGTGAGGTGTTTTTAATAATGTCGTGGTGAGTTGTTTTTAATAATGTGGCGGTGATGTGTTTTTAATAATGTGGCGGTGATGTGTTTTTAATAATGTGGCGGTGAGGTGTTTTTTATAACGTGGCGGTGAGGTGTTTTTAATAATGTGGTGGTGAGTTGCTTTTAATAATGTGGCGGTGATGTGTTTTTAATAATGTGGCGGTGATGTGTTTTTAATAATGTGGCGGTGAGGTGTTTTTAATAATGTGACGGCGAGGTGTTTTTTATAATGTGGCGGTGAGGTGTTTTTTATAACGTGGCGGCGAGGTGTTTTTTATAACGTGGCGGCGAGGTGTTTTTTATAACGTGGCGGCGAGGTGTTTTTAATAATGTGGAGGTGAGGTGTTTTTTATAACGTGGCGGTGAGGTGTTTTTAATAATGTGGTGGTGAGTTGTTTTTAATAATGTGGCGGTGATGTGTTTTTAATAATGTGGCGGTGATGTGGTTTTAATAATGTGGTGGTGAGGTGTTTTTTATAACGTGGTGGTGATGTGTTTTTAATAATGTGGTGGTGAGTTGTTTTTAATAACGTGGTGGTGATGTGGTTTTAATAATGTGGCGGTGAGGTGTTTTTTATAACGTGGCGGCGAGGTGTTTTTAATAATGTGGCAGTGAGGTGTTTTTTATAACGTGGCGGTGAGGTGTTTTTTATAACGTGGCGGCGAGGTGTTTTTTTATAACGTGGCGGCGAGGTGTTCTTTATAACGTGGCGGCGAGGTGTTTTTAATAATGTGGGGGTGAGGTGTTTTTTATAACGTGGCGGTGAGGTGTTTTTAATAATGTGGTGGTGAGTTGTTTTTAATAATGTGGCGGTGATGTGTTTTTAATAATGTGGCGGTGATGTGTTTTTAATAATGTGGCGGTGAGGTGTTTTTAATAATGTGACGGTGAGGTGTTTTTTATAACGTGGCGGCGAGGTGTTTTTTATAACGTGGCGGCGAGGTGTTCTTTATAACGTGGCGGCGAGGTGTTTTTAATAATGTGGCGGTGAGGTGTTTTTTATAACGTGGCGGTGAGGTGTTTTTAATAATGTGGTGGTGAGTTGTTTTTAATAATGTGGCGGTGATGTGTTTTTAATAATGTGGCGGTGATGTGTTTTTAATAATGTGGCGGTGAGGTGTTTTTAATAATGTGGCGGTGAGGTGTTTTTTATAACGTGGCGGCGAGGTGTTTTTAATAAAGTGGAGGTGTTTGTCCCACTGTAGTTACATGTGATGAGGTGAGCGTAGCAAGCCGATCCATAAGAGTATTTGTTGTTTTTTTGTACCTCCGCTCCCGAAGGTGGACGGAGGTTATGTTTTCAACCCTGTCTGTCTGTCTGTCTGTTTTGCTGTTTGTGAAGAAAATATCTCAAAAAGTTGTGGACATATTCGGACAAAATGTGTTGGAGAACTTGGGTATGTGACATAGATTAAATGATGAGATTTTGGTGAAAATCAGGATCCGGATCTGCAGCTGAGAATTTAAAAAATGATTTTTCACTCTTGAGAATTTGGGCCAAAAACTACATATAGCAGGATATCTCAAAAAGGTAAGGGCGGATTTGGATGAAACTTGTCGGACAGGTTGGGTATGTATCGCGGAGGAATTGATTTGATTTTGGTGAAGATGCAAATCCGGATTCCGATTCAAAATTTTTTAAGTGATCCCTCACCATTCAGTGATTGGTTTGAAACGATATATAGAATGATATCTGAAAAAGATATGGATGGATTCAGACAAAACTTAGTGCTTGAGTTGGTTATGTGACAAGAATAAGATGATTAAATTTTAGTTCAGGTCCATATCCAGATCCGGCCTATTAGTCGGATACAAAACGTAAACTAAATCAGCCTGGCAGAGGTATGCGCTGTACCGAGTGCCCTTCTCGTTCAGTCATGCATTCTTGTCATATTATGAGAACAGTCTGAGGATAAATTAAAGCGATTGCAAATTTTTGTACCAGTGTGTAAATACAGAAAAAGTGATGGTTTTGTGTTTATATTCATGCCACAAATAAATCTCAATCTGCAAATGAGGTCTGTCATCACAACATGTGCACCGAGTACAGGTATAAAAGAAAATATGTTATATTTTAGAGCTAAAAACAACCTCTGATAGAAAATACTCTCCTGTGATAATAGAATACTTTCAACATTAAAAGAAACAAACTTTGTCAAACTGAAAGATCCTTTTCTTTTGCTTCCAGAGACTGCAACGGCAGCTGTTGTCGTTTGCCTGGGCAACTTGTTTGTTGGATAAAATTATAACGATAATTTTTTTTGTGAGGGTGCTTCACGGTTAACATGGACTTTTTAATTTGTAGAACATGTAAAAAATAATAGTTAATTGCTCAATTTTTGTCTACCCCAAGTAAAGTTATCCAGGAAGTGACATCATGCCAGTGAAAGCATTCAGGACAAAACCAAGATGGTGGCCAATATTATCAAATGTGCTATGGAATTGGGGTGTGTAAAATTAACATCGAACCAGCTGAAATTAACAGGAGACTGTATGCAAAATTTGGTTTGGCACATCTTTCACGTAGTCGTTCAAAATGGCTGTGAATTGGAGAGCAATCGTGAACGTACTCACAAGAAAATAACTCCTGTCCATTCAAGCAAGCACTAAATGTGTTGAACAGATAATTTTGGAGAATCATCAGATTACTACACATGATATTGCAGAAGAATTGTACATCGGTATTGGGAGTGTGGAAACGATCATTCATTATCAGTGTTTGCTGGCAAAGCAATTTGTGTGGCCATTGCAACAGAGTTTCTCAAGCATGAATAAAGGCAGGAAGATGATATTTTGAAGAAAATTGTGACATGTTATGTGACATGGATCCTTCGTTTCACTGCAGAGCCAAGGAAAAATCAGGAGGATTGAACATAGTGTATTATTTGTATCCACCCAGAAAAAGAAAATGAAAGGTTCAGAAATCTACGTATTTGCATGGTGCTAAACCGTTTGATTCATGTTGAATTTCTTGAATGTGAGAAAACAATCAATGCAGAGTTCTCCATGACTTGACTCGCAATCTGCATCTGGGCAAGACTTTACTGCATGATTAATTATGAACCTCAAACAGCAAATGTGGGTGACACTTCAGCAATGCAGAAAATAACAGTCCTCAAACTAACATTCCAGGAGAGATGGGTTTGGGAGTTTTAAGTCTTTTCCCATCAATTTCAGCCTCGTCGACTTGTCATTTTCATCTCTTTGGACCACTCAAATAAAGTTTGGGTGGTTTTAAATTTCGGAATGAAAAAGACAGCAAGGCACGTGTCCTGAATTTGTGATGTACCCATGGCAAAGATTTATATCCATGTGACATCAAAGCACCACCGTGTTGATGGGACAAATGTGTACATGTCACATGGGGGGGGGGGTGAGAGGGGTAATTAGCAAACCTTAGCAAACTGGTAATTTAATGAATCTCTCTGTACTTTTTCATTGTTAAAATAAAAAGTCCACATAAACCTGAACGATCTTGTTATTACCTATAGTATGCAGGATGACTCATTTTAGATTTCTTTCAAGCATCACAGTGAACATATTTAGAACTCCAAAAATAAAATAATGCTTCATGGATGGCTCAAAGCTCCGAAGTAGAGTTTGCAGTTTTGCAAGCACACTCCATCGACAGTGGTGACTTTGTCCAAGAGCTGGTTAGAAAACAAAAAAGGCTTTATGGAAGAGGTTATATAATCGATGATCGTTACCATTTGAACAGCACATAGAAAAGATGTGGAAAGAGAGGCAAGTTACAATTTGGTGCACATGGTGCTATTTACATTTAAAGTGTTGCTGAGTGATGCAACATGCTGAATTCCAGGACAAGGCTTTTTCCATTTTGTAAAGCGAAGCGAGCCAAAGCAAAGCGGCACCACACAAAGGCATCCAAGAGCAATGAGAGCGTGGGACTTCAGCCAAACCAGACAACACTTGTTTGGACAGACAGGCATGATAGAGGCTTTGAAAAGTAGCGTGTTTGTACAGGCAGTGATTCGAAAGATTCTGCAGAGAAGGAAGGAGCAGGAATGTCAGAGTGTGTGTGTGTGTGTGTGTGTGTGTGTGTGTGTGTGTGTGTGTGTGTGTGTGTGTGTGTGTGTGTGTGTGTGTGTGTGTGTGTGTGTGTGTGTGTGTGTGTGTGTGTGTGTGTGTGTGTGTGTGTGTGTGCGTGCGCTCGACCTCAAGGAAGAACGGTGCCCAGCTGATGATACATGTGGTCGAGAAACCAGTCCATATGTGCACCGTCAATTTGAAGAGAATTGTGACATGTGACCGCCTAAATACCACGCTAAGAGGGCACAAAATATAATTATGTCCTGCTTTTCCTTGCAGGACAACATTCTTACTTTATGGAAGGTAACTGTGTTTTGAGGTTTACAATTTAAATGAAGGTGAATATAGGATGTTGTGAAATTAACATAATTTACAGCAATCCTTTCAATTGTATTATATTTTAGCAAATGACGATAGTGTACAATTAATAAAAATTGTCAGACATGTGTCTGTGTATGTATATGTGCATCTATACATATAGAACGTGTCTCAATAAAACGGACTTAATTAATTATATATATATATATATATATATATATATATATATATATATATATATATATATATATATATATATATATATATATATATATATATATATATATATATATACATACATATACATATACAGCCTGGTGTTGGCTTAGTGGTTAGGGTGGTGGCTTGGGATCCCAGGATCCTGAGTTCAAGCCCCGTTGGCTGCTGAATTAACACCAGGGGGTTGACTCAGCCTGTCATCCTTTCAAGGTCGGCGAAATGAGTGCCAGTGTACTGGTCCCGGTGTATGCCCCGGTTAGAATAGGTGTACCATATCCCTGTGTGTCGTAAGAGGCGACCAGGGTTGCGTCAGGAAGGGCATCCGGCGTAAAAACCTATGCCAAATCATTATGCGGACAACAAAACGAAAAATGGAGACAGTTGGTCCGCTGTGGCGACCCCTAACGGGAGCAAGCCGAAAGAGGAAGAAGAGATATATATATATATATATATATATATATATATATATATATATATATATATATATATATATATATATATATACATACATATATATACATATATATATATATATATATATATATATATATATATATATATACATATATATATATATATATATATATATATATATATACACATATATACATATATATATATATATATATATATATATATATATATACATATACATATATATATATATATATATATATATATATATATATATATATATATATATATATATATATATATATATATATATATCAAGGAAATCCAACACAGGTGGAGGCCATTCAGCCCATCATGCCTGCGTGAACACCACACCAACCCATCTACACAAGATCCAAGGAAGAAAATGCAAAAAAAAAAAAATTTTATTCATGAAATTCATGTTTTTGTTTTTTGTTACTTTTTGGAGGTTTTTTACCTTTTCTTCCCCTCAGAGAAGTGGCACGGGCTTGGTTAAAAGCAAACATCAACCACACAACGCCTATATATATATATATATATATATATATATATATATATATATATATATATATATATATATATATATATATATATATATATATATATATATATATATATATATATAAAACTATTCTATCTTGTCATTCTGAACTGTCTTATGGGTAAGAGCTAAATTACATATCCATATTAGATTGAAAGAGGAGGAGGACAATAAGACCATACTCTGTGGAGAGCGTTGGTGCTGCTTAAGCAGTCTCCTAGGCTATTGGACATAATCCTGAACGGGTCACCACTCCGACACAGTATACCAGCAAGCTGGCCCTCGTTTTGCCGACCTTGGAAGGATGACAGGCAGAGTTATCCCCATCTGGTATTACATCAACAGCTGAGCGGGATTTGAACTCAGGACTCTCGGAGCCAAAGCCCACCACCCTCACCATAAAGCCAACACCAAGCATACAGACTGAAGGAAATTTTTTTTTAATTTTTCTCTCTTGAGCCATGACATCAATTGATGTGAAACTTTCAAATTGTGATCTCGTAGCAATGGGGAACATATGTTTTAAATTTCAACCTGACTGGACGCATGGTGTGGCAGCTAAAATTATTTAATTTTTTGGATCTGCGTTTTTTGTTTGTTTGTTTGTTTTTGAATAAGGCTCACTTGGGCTGTGCCTGGATGGGTTTGAGGGTAAAGGAATAGCAGCTGAAATGTGAATCCAGTCCAAGTTCCTCCTGACGACTTCATCTTTGCTTTTTGCTCGTTCGGGTTCCTTCTGATGAGTCCAATGCAGGACTGTACCTATTTGATCTTCCATTTTATTTGAATTGAATTTATTTTAATCCCATTCTAACTTAAATTGAATGAACAGGACGTAATGGGTCAGGTATCCCATCAAAGTGGGGTTGCATCAAAGTGGGGTTGCATCAAAGCGGGACGTCTTGGGACACTGTCATCACTACCAGTAGTTATAAAGTGGCAGTTCTCGTGTAAAGAGTGCACATCGAAAACTGTTCAACAGAGAAAACTGAAACTTTACCACACGTTACATGACCATTTGATATTGTACATATTACTTGGATGACGCATGACCCTTCAGAACTTTTCAAAGTACAAGCCATGCACATTTCCCTCAGAAATGTAGATTGAAGCAATTACAAAATGTCCCTCCATTTGCTTCAATTTTCTCCAAACTTCCTTTCCCTTCTTTCCACAATCCTCTTCCTTTCCTTCTTTCTCTAACTTCTTCTTTCTCATTTTATACTCCACACCTTCGCACCATTTCTACTTCACATAAGTAATGTGAAAATGGATCCTTATTACCACTTTTAAATGGAGTTGGCCAGCCATAAACCACCTTGAAAGTTACTCATATTCTATACTATAATAGGATATGTGCATGCATCCGGTGTCAGTCTGTGGCTGTGTCTGTGTGGGCGTGTGTGCATTGCGAGTTCCAGACCCCACTATACCTTTACACCATTACACCATTACACCATTTACACCATCATTACCCCGAATACCCCTTAAAACCCGAAGAACATTCAGAGCCTCAAGACCCTTATAACTCCCAATACCCTTTAAGATCCTCGAAGACCCTTAACCCCTTTGGCCATTTTCACCCCTAAGACTGTTTAAGACCCTTTATAACCCTAATCCAGATTAAGCCTCCTCATGACCATTTAGACCCCAAAGACCCCTTCTGCTTTTAAGACAATGTTACTACTTTAAAACCCAACGACCCCGAAGACCCCTTAGAACACTAAAATCTTAGATCATATAGACCCCATTATAACCATTAAACCCCTAAGACCTGCTGTCTGAGAGCCTTTGGAGTAACACTAAGAGGGTCACCAGCCATAATCAATCCCCCCCCCATCCACCATTGATAAACCGCCTAAATACCACGCTAAAAGGGCACAAAATATAATTAATTAATTTTATCTGTCCTGTTTTTTTTTGGCGGTCTTGCCTTGGTTGGTTGCATAGCCAAAGGTTTCACATGGCAAAGAAAAAGTCCCACGTAGCACAGAAAAAGTCCCACTTGGCAAAGAAAAAAGTCCCAATGGCATTGAAAAAGTCCCGTGTGGCAAAGAGAAAACAATGACCATGACAACAATTTCACCCCATTATCATCAAATGGGATTTCTTGTGGTTTTACTATTGTCAAACCTCAGGAATCTTTCAAAGTATCAGATTGAAACTTACGCAGTTTATTTGTAAACATGTCATACTTGTGTATAAATTCTGGTCAAAATCAGTCAAAGGTTAGGTTCAGTGCCATGCAAAACATGTAAAACACCGAGTTGGACCCAATTAGAAAATACGTCTTCCAAATTTGGGACACGCAACATTCCATCGTGGAAAACACTTGATAAGGCAAATTTTCCAAATCACCAAAATGATGTTTCCATGTCAACTATTGTTTATTTGGATATCACAAGTGTCGTGCTCGGCATGACATATATACATATATATATATATATATATATATATATATATATATATATATATATATATATATATATATATATATATATATATATTTTTTTTTTTTTTTAAACCACTAACGAAAGTTGTTATTCTGAGCGGACCGCCATTGTCTCTAAGGTTTACATGTGCCATGTGTTACGGTCCACATCATCACTTTACATTGAACTCCCATTTCAATCGGAGGATAAATTCTACGCAATCCAGACTCAAAAACAATTGCTCAATTGAGGTGAAACATATACGAACCCATTGGAGATGGGTACCCTGGCCAGCTAGTGTCTATAAAATGGCAGCATTTATATGGAAATTTGCTTGTGTACTGGCACACAGCCATTTTCTTCAAGAAGGCATTGTGGAATATTGACAACACAATGAGCCAAAAAGGATAATAACAGCCATGATCACTTCACTGCATATGTTCAGATGTTCAGTGAAACATATTCAACGGGGTGAGAGTGAAGTTCTGAAATAAAATTGGCAGTCAGCTGATTGGTCTGCCATTTTTCAGATCACCGAGCTCACTCCATGGCATAATTTGGGCAGATGGCATTCATGTAACACCAGCAGGAGTCATGTGCTTCACAGACTGGTATGCACGATAGTGGGAAGTGTTTTTACTACATGTATAAACTGCAACAAGATAAAACAAAGACAGACTTCTCCACTTCAGCCCAGTGGCCAAAATTCGTGCTCACAAACTAAACGCTTTTTCATGGTGAGTACTTCTATTCAGTACGTACTATTGGAACGTGAGTATGTATGCTATTCATTTTGTAGTATTGGAATGTGAGTATGTCTATTAAGTACTACTATTTTAGCATGAGCACATCTATTAAGTAGGTATTATAACTTTTTTGTTGCTGTGAAGGCACTCTTGGGACATATGTACATGTATGTGGCAAACCACTTTCGACCACAAAACTACAGCTATATTCAATAAAACCCCTCCCCTCCCCTGCCCCTTCATCCCCCCACCCCACACACACACCTTTTGGTATCATCTGTAAACCTGCTGCTTTTCGTTATTTAGCTCCTCTGCAGAACATTGTTGAAAAAAAAGTACATCTGCCAACAACTTAGAGTAACAATGTTTCGGTATTTCACCCTTTTTTTTTAGATCAGAAGGTATTTCCCAGTAGCATAAAATAGACAAATTGTGCCGTCCAAGGCTGGTTTGTGAAAATCCATGTCAGCATGGAAAAGTAATGCCGTGTGGTGATCTGCTTGTCCAGATAGACTGCGTACAAGTAAAATGTCCCCAATGCAGCGTACAGGTATTCCATTTCCACCACAAATAAATTAATGTCCATGTTGAGAAGATCCAATGCATTATTTCGGTTTATTCATTATATCGGTGTTTCGCTCAAGCCCTCTCCTCACCGCATGCAAGACAAAAATAAAATCAAGGTCACTCACTCTCCTCAAACCTCTCAGCTGGTGCACAAACAAATTCTATAATGTGCACTCTGCAACATGCTGAGCTAAAAATAAGTTCTTCCTTTAAGAACCTTTGCAAATGTCACCACGTTGTCACTCTATGTCCTTCAGCTCTGGTTATGAAAGTCTCTCCACCACCATATCACTATTGTTCAACTTCACGGAAGAAGGATAATTATTCCAACGGTGGGAAAAAAGAGGAATGAAAGAGTGAAGGTGAGCAGTGATTCGTGATTTCGGTAGTTTTACCAGAAGGGGGTTGTTGGTGGACCTTGAGCGCCCTGTGGAAATATGGGGCGGGGGGGGGGGGGTACATATCGCAGACAGAGCAGGGTGGGGGAGGGGGGCAAGACAAGAGAGGAGATGTTAGAAGACAGAAAGACCACCAACCTGTGTGCGATGAGAGAATGAGAGGCCCAAAGACTCATCCTCATTGCGGGAGATACCAATGATCCTAAATGCCTTGGTTTCCACAGTGTGAAGCCGAGAAAGGTGAGAGGCAAAAGAACCAGCCCAGAGGGGAGAGCAGTACCCCATCAGGCTGCAGACGAAAGCTTTGTATGTGGTCAGGAGCTCAGGTGGGCCGAGGAAGGACTTTGCACGACGGAGGATTCCCAGTCAGTGACTGGCTTTGGAGGCCAGCTTGGAAATGTGGCTTTCCCAGGAAAGATCATGGCAGATAGTGAGACCCAGAAGCTTGAATGAAAGGACTTTTTCCAGAGGATTGTTGAGAAAGTACATGGGGGGAAGGGGCGTTCCAAATGGTCTTTTGGAGAGATATTTTCTTGTTTCACAGAGATCCTGCTTTCCTTCCTGAAAGTCCATGTACTATCCATCTTGTATCCCCCATGTTTCCAACCCCATCCTTCTCCCTTCCACAGATTTCCTAATGTCTCTGTTCCCCACTGTTTTGGGGAACAATTCTTGAGTTCACACTGTGCAAACCAAGGCATTTAGGATCATTGGTATCTCCCACAATGAGGATGAGTCTTTGGGCCTCTCCTTCTCTCACCGCACACAGGTTGGTGGTCTTTCTGTCTTCTAATATCTCCTCTCTGGTCTCGCCCCCCTCCCCCACCCTGCTCTATCTGCGATATGTCCCCCACCCACCCCATTAGTGGCAGTGGATTTTCACAAAGCTTTTCCAAAGCCCAAGCATATTAACCTATGATGGAACCATTGTTGAGTCATGAATGATGTATGATGTGTATTCCAAAAGTGGAGTAAGATTTCTTTTTCAAAAAGGGGAGAAGTTATGATGTTATTGTTTGACTTTAACTCGTGCAGAAACATCACCTTGGTGCGAGAATTTTCTGACTACTTTCAGATATAGAGTCGTCTTGCAAGTACGAGCAGTTTATTGAGCCTGGAGTGACATTCATGAATGTGTTGTCTGCATCATTTTGCCTCTCGTCCGGATGTCAAACACCATTTTTCAAGATGACCTTGCATTAGGGTCCGCACAATGTTTTTCTGCATTTTTGTGATCACCAGACCATCTGAATGAATATTCCGATTGATGCCACTCTGACACCCTTGAGCATTTTTGTAGAAATCCATCAATATGCAAATTAGCGGTCAAAATTACTATTTTTCTTAATATCTCCAAAAGTAGGCATCCAAACCGCCTGGTTGAGGTGCCTACACCCATGTTTTTAGGGTCACTGGTCATGATAAATCCACTTAAAATTTAATATTTAAATTTTGCTCATTAATATGCAAATTAGCAGTCGCCATTATCAAAATAACAATTTTTCTTAATATCTCCAGAAGTAAGCATCCAAACAGCCTGGTTGAGGTGTCCAAACGCATGTTTTTAGTGTCACTGGTCATGATAAACCCACTTAAAATTTGATAACATTTAAAGTTAGCTCATTAATATGCAAATTAGCATAACCATACCCCCTGAATTTGTCCGCGCCGATCGGCGTTTTTGCAGCACAGTTATACAACAACAACAAAACTGTTTGAAAATAACTTGCGCAGAGTCGTTTATCCCCAGTACAGTTGTGAAGAAACGGCTGACCTCAGAAGATCAACAGCATGAACTGTTTGTGATCAAGTAAGTTGAGGCTTGTAATGTAATGAAAGAAACATGGAGAACTGAGTTTTAAGTAAGAGTAATTTTTTCTGATACAGTGAAATGATCGATATTATTTGCAAGCAAGTTTTTTATTTATTATTTAACATGATCTGTCTGAAAGCAACTGTGGATTTTATTGATTTTTTTAAAAGTTCACAGGGTGGAACCTGTTTCCTGAGAATTTTTTAAAATACGAACAAAGAAATTAAATGTTTACTGATTATTATAATTACCTCTATTGTTACAGGTTGAGGCTCCATCACCATGGGAGACTGTTTCTTCAGTCCCTGCGATGCAACTAAAGCTGGAAAACCTCTGGTAACAGTTGGTCCAGACGGAGTGTGAAGTATCATCCGGTCAAGCAAAGCAAGACAAGATGGTAAACATGAAGAGCTTGAACAGAAATTACAGGCAGACAAATCTATCGAGCTCAAATGCCATAGAGACTGTGTCAATGTACACATCACGCTCACACATAGAAAGACACTTGAAACGAATGAGTAATGTCTGTTTGGAAGATGCTTCAACAAGCAAAAGAAGCCGCCGTTCAAGACGACAGTATTTGACTTTAAAGAACATTGCATTTTTTGCGGAGAAAAGTGCATCATGGACTTTGATAAGAAGAATCCTAATCGTTGGCGGCGAGTTCTCCTTCATAGGACTGCAGATCGTGTTGATCGGACAACTTTCAAACAAACTATTCTAGATGTTATCGACTCCCGCCAGGATGAAGAAGGACGCCAGGTCAAGATACGATTAATGGGCGCAATCCGCGATCTTCATGCTGCTGATGTGAGATATCACGATGACTGCAGAAAGTCCTTCATGGCAACCCATTCTGTTGCAGCAGCAACACACAGTGGCAGAGAAACTCAGGACATTGAGCCACCTGTCAGTTCTACCATCCTATCAATGATAAACAACATGTTCTGCATCTGAAATTCAGTAGAAGTCTACAATATGTACAAGGATCATAGATGAAAGCTATACTCTCGATGAACCCTGTTATCCAAATTGTTAGATATACTTGGCTCTGAGCTTCTGGTTCTGTCTGGTGAAGGTGTCTCTAGTTTAATCTTGTTTCGCAGCAGAGCGTCTACTGCGATCAACTTAGTAGCACCAGATGAAGATGACGCCATTGATGTTTCCGCAGAATGAATTACCAAGGAGGTTGCACAGCAATCTAAGCAGTTGTCGTCCAACCCCAGTTCCTATCAGACTAGAATTAATATCGATATTGCTAATGAAGCAGTGAGTTCAACCCTTCAATTGCTGCTCTCCAAAATATCAGCTAAACTGGACTGCACACTTCCAGAAGCTCTGATGGGAAACATCATAACGAATATGATCACCAATCGACCAACTACACTCCAAATAGCACTGGGAGTTCTAGTCAGTCGTAAAAGCCTCATCGAGCAGTTGTACAACTAACGTGTGACCTGTTTCTATGATGAGTTTCAGCGTTTCAAGGGATCAGCAGCAAAGGCTGTAACTGTTCACTCCGGGATTAGGGGAACCGCCAATGCTGAACGTGGCCTCGTTCAGGTTGTTGCTGACAACTTCGACACAAATATCTCATCCCAGAATGGACTTGTTTCAACACATTCTCTTGCAGTACTACTTACCAGAAAAGATCAGGAGATATCTTCCACATCTGAAGATGAAGCCATCATCAGAGGATTGACCCATGATGAAATGAAGACACTTGTGACAGAAGACATTTCAGTTAAAAGGTACAAGGGACCTGAGAAACCAGCGATGCCAGGTGAAGAAGCCACACGTGTGGTATTACCTCTCCGTGTATTGGCTCATCAAGCTATACAACTTAGGAGAGTTCAAGATATGGATTTCTCTTTTCTGAAGCAAATAACTTCTGATCAGAACACACCAGAGTTTGGTGGCTTTAATACGAAGCTCTGCAGAGAACAAGGATGATCCATCCAACCTGCAACGTGGGCCATTTATACACCACTCATGGATATGGATCCAGCTGATCCAGACACGATGTTTACAGCAATGGAGGAGGGAAAACACTTGACCGCAGAGTGTGGACAAACCGTAACCATCTTCACAAATGACCAACGGCTGTATAGATTGGCCGATAATGTTAAATGGGTTTATCCTGAGCGATTTACCCAGTTCATTACCAAGGCTGGGCGGCATGCACACCCTTATGAGTTTCATCGGTTGTGTGGGGAACTTGATTGCTGAAAGTGGGCTGGAAGACGTGATGAAATCTGCCTTTGGAGGTGTTTCTCATATGCCTGGTGGAAAAAAGTTTCCCCAAAACTTCAGGGCCCTGCGATTGGTGACTGAGGAGGTCCTTCGTTCCAGCGTGGCTCAGGCAGAAAGTCATGAACACTTAATGGTCACTCTTGAAACCAAAGCAACAAAGACCATGACTGCACAGCTATGAGTACAGCACCTTGTGAAACCTGTACTCATCATGTTGGCGTTTGTTCGTGCTGAGTGTGAAGGAGACTGGCCATTGCGTCTTTGGGCTATGAAGGAGATGGTTCCCTACATCTTCGCAGCTGGACATCACAACTATGGAAGATATGGGCTCTGTGACCTTCGATCAATGGAAAGGCTTCATGGAGACATTCTGGAAATGTTCGTAAAAGGAGATCACGTGAACAAGATCACGCGGCACAAGAAGGGCCTATTGAAAGGCATATGGTCGGATATGTACATCGAGTCCATCTTCATGTGCTACGGTCATGGCATACATGGAATCGTTGGCATTACACTGAAGCCTTCTACACCGAAGAAGTGGGAATATAGTATGCACATGTTTAGTCAGGTAGTCCACCATCTCACAGATATGTCTGAGGGGCACATAGTCACAAGGTGACCATTCACAAGGAAGAGAAGCCATCATGCATACGATCTGATGAAGAGGACCGAGATAAGATAAGGAGAAAACTCCAGTCCTGTATCGACCCACTTCACCCAAACAAACATGCAGACAGAATTGTCAACATTGTAACTGGCAGAATTGGACCGGAGAAGGTGAACACGCCAAGGGCAGTTGACATTGGTCGAGCACAGATGCATTTGTATGAAGAAAGCTGGACAGCAGGATTCAACGCTCCCTTATCTAAACAAGTTATAACTATGGCAGTGACACGGAAAGTCATGTGTGTGGGATCTACTGAGGTTTGTGATCTAAATCTCGTCTACTCCCGGGTCATGGGACTCCAACAAAGTCAAAACATCAAACTATGTGACATCTTCGAGTACGAGCTTGCACCTGTGCCAACATCAATGTTCAATGAAAATGGGGAGATGAGAATAGCAAAGACCAAGTCGACATTGAAGAAGAATCTCCAAGTGGAAATCTCAACAAGACTGGCTCCACAACCTGAAGTCACCAACTTAGATGGTTGTGAAATCCTCTGGGTTATTCAATGGCCTAACAGTGGAATTGTGCAAGACTTTGGCGACAACTTCACGAGCTACATCATGGCGAAGGTGGAAAAATCAGATGTATATCTGGTATTTGACAGATATCATGATTTCAGCATCAAGGGCGGAACAAGATTAGCAAGAGCTGAGCAGCAAGCGAGCAGGCGCCACAGGTTGAACCGCCAGACTCCACTGCCTCCACAGCTGGTGGTTCTGTCAGTAACTGAGAACAAAGTTCAGCTGATAGAACAGATTTGCCAGAATTTGATTGACGTTAGTCAACAGAGAAAGCAAAGCCAACACAGGCTCGCCATTGCGGGACAGGAGTCTACCCCAGTGGAAATACACCACGGAGCCCAAAGGTGTCGCACTGATTTGAAGACGACGCTTGAGGAGGCAGATGTCATCATGATTCAGCAAGTTGCTAAAGATGCAGAGAATGGCGCAAAATGCATCACAGTCATCTGTGATGATACTGATGTGTTCATCTTGCTTGTGTATCACTTCGCATAACTTCATCTGCAATGCTGCGTTACAATGGAAGCAACATGTCCTGGCCGATCGTTGATCGACATTGGGGCCACTGCCAGAAAGCATGCCGGGAAGGTGCAAGACCTACTAGCTTTATACGCACTGACAGGTTGCGACACCGTTGCCCAGATGTATGGTACAGGTAAACTGACTGGCATGAAGACACTCGCAGCAGGCCATTCACTTCAAAAACTTGGGAATGTGGATGCATCTATTGACGATGTCATCGCCGAAGCCACTGTGTTCATGGCTGTTTGCTTTGGTAGCAAGGAGAGAAGCAACATGTCTGATGTTCGCAAAGAGGTGTGGTCTATGAAGATGGCGAAACCAAATGCCATCAAAGCACCAGACGGAAAGGCTCTGCCACCAACTACAGAGTCCTTTGAACAAAATGTGTGATGCCCTCATATCCAGACAGCAATATGGAAATCAGCTGCTGAGCTGCAGCCATCACCTCTGGATCCCACTCAGTACGGATGGAAACATGATGAGGCATCAAGATCATTACTCCCATTTTGCTGCCGCCCAACGTCGCTCTTGCACCACCAGAGGTCTTGGAGCTAATACGATGTGGATGTTCCTCCGACAAGCAATGATACACAGCTCAATGCTGCTGCACAGCAGCCAAGTTACCATGCACAGTTTTCTGTACCTGCCATGGAGATACTGGCTGCAGGAATGAGTGCCCAAGACAGCTGCTGCATTTGCCCTTGATGACTCTGACACTGAATGAGACACCAAGCACTGAAGTAGCCTCCCTAAGGTTTACAAACCTGTTATATATATATATATATATATATATATATATATATATATATATATATATATATATATATATATATATATATATATATATATATATATATGAACATTTGATTTACACAGGAATGTCTTCTTTTGTTCATGTTGTTAGCTGCTTTCATTGCATACTGATGAATTGTTGAATCTGTACGAATAATAAAGTGATCTATATTCACAAAGACTGAAGTGTTTTTTTTTCTATCTATATGTCTATTTATCTACATTTTCAATAATGGCGACTGCTAATTTGCATATTACTGAGCTAAATTTAAATGTTATTAAATTGTAAGTGGGTGTATCATGACCAGTGACCCTAAAAACATGGGTGTAGACACCTCAACCAGACTATTTGGATCCTTACTTTTGGAGATATTAAGAAAAATAGTAATTTCGACAATGGCCACCGCTAATTTGCATATTAATGGATTTCTACAAAAACGCTCAAGGGTGCCAGAGTGGCATCAATCGGAATATTCATTCACATGGCCTGGTGATCACAAAAATGCAGAAAAACATTGTGCGGACCCTCATGCACGTTTTTCTGGCCAACACTTGGACTACTATGGTTCCATCATGGGTTAATATGCTTGAGCTTTGGTTGGTCTGGTGGTTATTTCCATTGCGGGATTTCCATAGGAGTTTTGGTCATTATGTGAGAGTTTACCATTCCATAGTAATGAAGACTTCACTCAGAATCCGAACACCTCGGATGTCTTTTCTTCCACGTTAAACTGCTGACCCCGACAAGATATAAATGCATGGTCATGGAGCTGCAAGCGTGCAACCAGTTGCTGGGAACGAACACCCAGCCGTGTCCTTCCCGGACGCTCAACAGGCTTCATCAGTAGCAGCAGTTTGACGCCATTCTGGCACAGTGACCCACAGTTGTAGTTTGCACAAGTCGAAGCCCAATTAGACACACGAAACATTACTACTGAATTGACGTGGTTCAAATACATTGTTGGCTCCTCATCACCAGACTGTGTGATGGAGGTGTGATATGTTTTCCTCCAACCTCCAACTTACACCTCATATACAACTTTGAAGACTGAACTCATTAAGTATACGACTGCATCTGAGTACTGCCGTTTTCACCAACTTCTTACAGCCGAGAATTTAGGAGATTGAAGACCCATACAAATGCAGCTTCGAAGTGACCACAACATCACCATTGACCAGTCGCTCCTTTGTGAACTGTTCGGTGTGTGTGTGTGTGTGTGTGTGTGTGTGTGTGTGTGTGTGTGTGTGTGTGTGTGTGTGTGTGTGTTTGTGTGTGTGTGTGTGTGTGTGTGTGTGTGTGTGTGTGTGTGTGTGTGTGTGTGTGTGTGTGTGTGTGTGTGTGTGTGTGTGTGTGTTGTTATGTTCCTTTGGTTCCTTCTTGGAACGACAGTGCAGTAATTGGTCTTTATTTTGATTTAGTCTGTGTGAGTTGAATGACTGCCTGGACACAACTGAGGTTGTGGATCCACTGATGCAGGTAAACAATGGGTGGGTCAATCTCCACCGACTTTTGCATATGTGGCTGGTGATACTCAGGGTCAGGTCATAGTCAAGGCAATCCCGTGTGTGTGTGTGTGTGTGTGTGTGTGTGTGTGTGTGTGTGTGTGTGTGTGTGTGTGTGTGTGTGTGTGTGTGTGTGTGTGTGTGTCTGAAAATAATATTAAAAAACGACAACATGAGACTGCTCGACAACATGAAACCTCTCGAATATGTGAGATTGAGGAAAAACAAACCTCAAACATGATCTTGATCAAGTGACCCAACTTGTAGGTTAATATGGTTTTCGTCGTGCAGATGTGATTCATCTGGTGGTTCTTTCCTTTGTGGGATTTCCGGCGGGGTTTTGGCCGTTATCTGAGAGTTTATCGTTATGGAGTAATAAAGACTGGACTCCAATTCCCATCATCTCGGAAGTCTTTTGTTCCACACTAATAATAGTCTCTATCCGAGAATATGTATATGGGAAAGCAAAGTGGAATGGGGAGAGAAGAATAAAAGAGAAGACAATTTATAGACGAAGAAGAAGAAGAAAAGAAGAAGACAAAGAAGAAGACAAAGAAGAAGAGGAAAAGCAATAAGAATAAAAAGAGGAAGAAGAAAATGTTAGAAGTTGCCACAGAGTCCACTTATGTTTGATTTCGAAATAAACTCAAACTCGGAGTTCTCCCACCTGATAGTGAGGATCGATCGAATGAAGAACATTCGGGTTGTATGGTAGGATGAAAAGTCAAAAACATACAAGCTATAGTTTACTACAATGTCAAATGAAGTACAGTATTGTGTTGAATAACCCTTCAGTGATATTTCTTTGAATGATTATTTTCATCACCATCTTTGATTTTTATTATTATATTTTATGTATCGTACATACTCTTTTACAGAGCGTTGGTGATGGCGAAGCAGTTTCTTGGCAATGGTTATACTGTGTGGTTTGCCATTGCCTTCCCAGCATTGTTTGTCCCTGCTATATCCTTTTTTTAATGCTGAGTGTCAACAAGAAAGCAGTATTTTTAAAAGTCTTTGGTATGATTCAGCCAGGATTTCAACCACCCGCCTCCCAGACTCAGAGCGGACAATCTCACCATTACGCCACGGACGTTGGTGGTCACCATTTTACTGAAGTCTAAATTCACTCTCACCTCCTTCTTGAACAGCCATAAGAGTTCCTGCTTGCGAGGTCGATAGTAGAAAGGTTCTCCAGCCTGGTAGAGTATGCGTCGTGGAGGCCTTTGCCGCAAGCCACATTCGTGACCCGTACCTCTTGCCTTGGCTGGTGCCTGGGGGTGGCAGTGGCGAATGACTGAGTAGGTCAAATTGCGGGATGAAATTTCAAAGATTTCAATGAAATTGAATCGAAACCATCAATTCATATCTGCACACACTGTAAGTGTATCTCATAAATCATCTGAAATGGTCATCATTTCAGCAACACCTTTTCCATTCAATACAGCACAGGAATATTGTCTGTAAATTTATAATGGCATAAAATGAAAAATGAAATCATTTTACATTATGCTTTGATGACAGCATTTAACTTGGCCACATTATAAGTAGCTACATAACACCTTACTCACAAATGGCTTCAGGTTTGCTTCATGTTCCTGTTGAAATATTGTCATATCCCAAATGAATCTGCTGCAAGACAATTAAGAACTACTTTGATTGCAGCAAAGGCTCATGAAGGAACTTGATCCTCTTATGTTACTTGCAGGAAAAGGACAACAGGAGATATCAGTGTACTTTTACGTGACTTACAAAGACATTAGTAAACAATTGGCAACGACAATCAAAATAAGGGATTTAAATCTGGAATCCGAGTATCATTAGCTAAGTGCTGAGATAGGAACGATGAACAATCCAAAACCAAGGTTGAAATCATAAATCACATAAGTTTCCAGAAAATGCACTTGACCGCAATTCTCTCACAATTTTATCAAAACCACGACAACTCAGAATGTGCAATTCTTCCTCCACAGAGTGCACTTCTACGGGAACTACACTCAGATGCTGAATGCTCTCCTTGCAAGAGACAATGAGACTCAGATTACCTTTATCATGTCATCCAGTCTTTGATTCCTTTACAGTTGTTCAACCTGGCCTGTGAAGGTCATCATCCCTTTTTGGAAACAGTCATTTCTTAGTTTACATGCGTGTCCTCAAAATCTATGACGTCATTTTTTTTTGTCCTGAAGGAGCTGGGATGTATTAGCAACAAGAATAAGAAGAAAATGCTTGCAAAATATCAGTTCGGGAGTTTTTGCAATACATTTACGAGAAAATTGAACTTATTCACAGCTACAAGAAATACAAGGTATGATGGTAATACAATATTTTTGAGTGGATTTTATGAATAGGGCACTTGTAGATCGTTATCATGAAATGTTCAAGTCTGATTGGAAGCGACGTTTTTCACTGCGACTTTGTTGCAACTGGATAACTTGGAGTTTGCTTTTCAAGAGAATCAAAATAAGAAATCCCACTGCCATTTTGTCTGAGTTCAAGGCAAAGTGCATTCTTTTATATGATGCTCTTGTCGAGTATGAGCCGTCGAGTAATAGTAGTAGTAAATGATGCGAATCTGGTGAAAAAATAAGGATAATTCAGAAGTAATGTGAACTGTCTCGTCTGGGTCAATTTCCTGGCTCGACGAGAAACATTCATTCTGCTCATTCATCCACGAGGCATTGCATCGATGACATCACAATCATTCAAAGGGGATGAACTATGGCTGTCCCCTCTGTTAGTATTACCTGGCAGACGTTTAAAAAAAATCGCACCTATGTCAGGAGGAAGCGGTTCAGTTTGGCATTATTAACATGAAATAGGCAAAGCCTAAAAACAAACGAAACCCGTAAGAATTACCCTTTAGAACCCTTTAGGAATTGCAAAATAGCCTACAAAAAGAGTAGATTGTTGTGCAGCACTGTCATGGCCAAATTCAAAATTCCAGACGTGGAATTAAATTCCCAAATGACATATGGCCAAAAGGAATGGAGTCCTGTACCAATGGCAGGAGCTCACCCCAGTAATGATGCAAAGCATAATTTCTAAGGCTGCAGATATGCCAACTATGTCATGCTTTTTTGGAGAGGCCTGTGTTGTATTCCAATCGGAGAACACAATCCATGGTGATGGAATCCTTTGTTAATTAGTCTGCTGCAGCCAGATGCTACATATTTATGATGATCACGGCATTACATCACAATTATTAACACAAAACGTGATATTGTTGCGGATTTCGCGCCCGCCGGCGTGCTGACGGCCACGTAACTCGAATCGCGGCACGTCGCCCACCGGACGGACAATCCAGTCGTGACCCTCTCGGACTAACGCCGGGAACCAGTCACGGGTGGACCTTTCGGTCTCACCGCGATCGAGCCAATCAGCCCCCGCGTGGGATAGGGTTGCTCGCCAAATTCGAACTACCTAAGTACCCACGCGGAGGGTAGACCGGGCGATCGCACCTCGCCGCAGGTCGACTTCGGACACGGGCCACTTAAGCGACCCGTTCCGTACTATCAGAATAACCGAGCGGTGTTATCGTCGACCTCGACGGTTCGATTAATTATCGGGCGTATTCAGCCCACTACCAACCCTTTACGTGAAGCAAGATGGGGGTTCAATGGGGAAAAGACGAAGCGAAGCGGGAGAACAGTTCAACAATAAAGCACATTTATTCTCGGCACACGGGAAGCACACAAATACAATTCCACCAAATGCACACAAAAAGAAAACACAATTCCATTTACACAAAAAGCAAACATAAAAGTGAAAACACAGTGCAGAGCTAATGCCGACTACCGAGCACACGGCAACACTTATACAATTCTACTTCACAGACGGCGCCGACAACACATACCCAAAACCAAGGAAAAGAAATACCCTCAAGAATGAGGTAGGCCTGGGGCCGAGTCCTGGTCGGGCCTACCCGTCTGGTGATGAGACGCGGAGCGGCGATGGCCCCGCAACCCGCGGGCCTCGTGGACAGTGCCTGGCAGGGGGTGGGAACGGGGCCCCCTTGGTCGCACTATCTCAGCGCGGGGGGGAAACAGGAGGGGGGTTGCTGATGCTCGGGGCATAGAGGATCTTTATTATGTGCGCGACGAGCGTCTCCACCTCGGCCAGGTCGCGCTGCCGGCCTCCCAGGGGTGCAGCTCCCTGCACGACGCGAGCACCCCCTCGTCCGCCCTCGCCGCCTCTCCACAGCTCGTCCCCTCCGTTCCGACTTCAACGCACACGACGAGCAGCTCCACCGCCCGCGAAGTCTTGACTCTCTGTTCCGACTCCTTCGCCTCGTTCCGACCTTTACTACTCCTTTGACTCCGACTCCCGTTCTGCTGACTCTCTCGTTCCCGTTCTGCTGACTCTTTCACTTCTTGCGACTCCTTCGTTCCGACTTTTACCACTCGTTCCGACCTTTACTACTCGTTCTGCTGACTCTTTCGCTCCGACTTTTACTACCCGTTCTGCTGACTCTTTCGCTCCGACTTTTACTACTCCTTTGACTGACGAACACCGTCCTTTTATCCCCCCGTAACTTCGCCTTTGACCCCCTCCCTTTGACCTTTCACCTCGCTCCCCATTGGCCCGAGAAAAAGTGGGCGTGAAGGCTTTTTGATCCACAAATTTGCATATATCGATCCCCCTGGGGCGGGGCCAGTCGCCCCTCGCTCACCGATTGGACGGCAAAAAGTGGGCGTGTGTCGTTTTGGATCCGTTTTTGAAGCAGAAAATCCGTGGTTTTGTACACGCTGTTCAACGTGCGCCCTACACGAGTCCAGCATCGGTGCCCATGAGTGGCGCGAGATGACGGTGATGCGATGGTGGCGAGTTGCGACGGTAAAGGTCATGGCGGTTGTGGTGAAGCGGCGTTGTGGTTGGTGGTTGTTGTTGTGGTTGTGATGGTGGCGATTGGTCCAAAATAAAGATAGTAAAAGAAAAACGGCTATCCTGAAGAGTCGCAGCACGTATAAATGACATGTATTCCCACTAGACAACGGGTTTGGGCCTAACTACACATGCACTTACCGAGATACCTCACCTAAGGGACCTGAATGATGGTTTGCGAATCTGGTAACCACAACACTACCCCCTTCCCTTTTTACAGACTCGTCCCGAGTCGTCAAATTTTCGTGTGCCATCATGTGTAGTTTTCCCCTAGTACACTTTACCTATGGATCCCTGAGTGCGACATTCATGGTATTCGTGTCCCCAAAATAAATAACCTGAGGGCTGCGTAACTATCTAAACAAACTCACTCACACGGACGACTTAAATAAAATTGCCGGCGCTAAGACAAACATGCCGGGGGCGCACTCATATGTACAGTACATCTTACCTTAACTTACAAATTTTACACTAAACCATGGCCCAGGATCATTGAACTCTGCAAAAGAAAAGCAGTTAGCAGGGAGCCAGGCTGCCCACATGCAGTCTCTGACTCAAACAATGCAGGTGACAGGGAACGTGGCTGGCTGCTCACACGCAGTCCAAGGCCTCCCTTTTGAACTGAACGCAGTGAACCACAACGGTGCATGGGCTGCACAACGCAGTCTCCGTGCCAGCTCAAGTGGCACACGCAATGAACACAACGAATGGATGCATGAACGGTTTGAACTGAATGCAGGAACCACAACGGTGCATGGGCTGCACAAACGCAGTCTCCGTGCCAGCTCAAGTGGCACACGCAATGAACACAACGAATGAATGGATGGACGCAAAACACGATGCACGGGCTGCCACTGCAGGCCCGTGTTGTAGCTGCCAACAGGGCAGTTCTCGCAGCTTGCAAACTGTTGCCTTGCGGATCCTGGCGCACATGGAAATGAACAGGGGGGGGCAAAGCAAAATTGAACGGGGCTGGTGAACGTGGGCAGTGGGCATGGCATGGCAAAGGTGAGCAGGCAAACACAGCCCGCAGAAGAAGGCCGCTGCAGGCAAACACAGCCCGCAGATGAACTGGCCGGCACAGGCCTTGAAGAAAACAGCCAGCAGATGAACTGGCCGGTACAGGCCTTGCAGCACAACAACAGCTGCCGATGAAGTTGGCCGGCCTCCGCCTCGAAGAAAAACACGGCCAGCCGATGGAGTTGGCTAGCCTTTGCCGTTCAGTGGAGGTTGGTGGAGGGAGTGCGGTGGTGCTGGCCACTTGGAAGGCGGGCTCGGACCTACCTACCTGTCTCCCTCCCAACCTATCGCCTTTGCCTGTCACTGTACATACCCACTCCCTTAATTTGTGAAAAACCAATTTAGCCCCCACTTATTTTTTTGTTGTTTTTATTTTTACTCCCCCACTATAAATCGTCCCCTAACCCCCTTTATCGTCCTTGTTCGGCTAACCTATTCTGTCACCTAGCCTACTCCCAACCCCTACGTTCCCTTCCCAGAGGGGAACAAGGGAGAGCTGACGTCCTGTGTCGAGGCCCAACGAAGCCTCAGAATGGCCTCCCCAGAGTTCGGCGATCTATAACCCAAGTGGGTCCAGCGGCCCACAACGACAGCGAGGGGATGGATGGTGCGGAGGGGTACATCTCCTAATCTATCCTAACCATTTAACTGTTAAACTACCCCGGGGCTTTCAACAAGCGCCTCTCGCTTAAACTATTGGTTCTAACAACCCAGATTCCCGTCGCCTGTGTTGGTGTCCTTACAATTTCGGGCCTCGCCCCCCAATTTTCTCTCCGTGCCCTCACACGGTCTCCTGGCTGGGACACGTGGCTCCCTTTGGCAGGCACGACCCTCTGCCGATTCTCCCGCTATGGCACCCCCGGGCACTACACTGCCTCCGAGCCTACCAGCTCCCTAACACCGGGGAGTGCCCCCCATGGCACCTCCCCTGAAACGCACACGTGGCAGGCCGGCCTCCCGGGCCCCTTTCCGAGGGTCACCCGTGCCCACTACACTGCCCACGCGGCTAATGGCGCCCCGGGCCCCCGCACCAAGCAGGCGCACCCGTGCCCACTACTCTATCCCGGCCCCCCATGGGCCCTTGGCCTACCGCGGCCGACTAGCCTGGTGCCCGGGGTACCCACTCAGCGATACTCACCTTTCGCAGCCACGCTCCCAAGCCCGTCAACAGGGCTCCTGCACCCCTCCAAATGGGTCTCGAGCCTACTTTCCCACCAACAACAAAACAACCTCCATTTTTCAATTTGACTAACCCCGCTAACTCACTCTACACTGACCCCGGGGTCCCTTGGGTGGGAGTCACTCCTCCCCCCAATCACTCATCGCACCATGCATTCCCCATTCGCTCCACTCACACAGACCCGCTGGCCTCACTCACTCAACATGTACACGTACTCGCCTCACAACTCTTCAACACACTCACCGCTGAACTCTGCCATCCTTCTAACTACCTCCCCTAACTAACTCGTGCTCCCACGTCGTCCCTTATACTACAGCACGTTCCTTTTAACACTACGTAGCTAAACTACGTCCCCTCTACACACTCACAAGTCTGTCACGGTCTCCAAATCAATCATTTTATTTCCCAACCTAAATCTGGCTACAATCCCTCTAACTAATCCATTCCACGGACTCCATGAGGACTTACCCCTGCCCCATGGAGTCGGTCTAACTAAGCTAACCCTTCCCCCTAACTAGTTTCCATCCTGTGCCCAGGTAAGGGAGTCTTTCACCCCTTGCCCAGGAATCCTGTACACCCGAAAGTGAGGCTTGCTTTTCTCTTTTTTTTTTTCATGCGCAGCACCTGCGCGGCAACTCAGAGCTCGCGCACTTTGCACCTGCCCGTGACGTCATGCAGCTGCACGTGTTCCTCGTCCCTCCTTGGACGCGACCATCCGGCAGAGATGCCCCTCCTGCCGGATTCCAACCACACGTGCAGCCATGACGTCACCGTGCGCATAAAAAAAAACACAAGCCCCACGTTTCGAGGGGTTCCCCACGCGAACACATGTGCTTTGCCCGTTGGAGCTGAACACACACGATCGCGTGGAGAACCCGTCCGGTCCAAATCCATTTACCTGCCTAAACTTTGTCCGTCCGCGGGATCGGCAAATCCACCGCGTGCGTTTCCGGACCGGGACTTCACTCTCGCAAGCGAGCACGTGGCGGTCTCGTGCGTTGCACAGCACGAACCGCGTGCTCACTGCTGGGTGAACCCGGCACGGTCCTCGAAACAACTACAGCCGCTACTCGGCTTTCTCTCCTCTGTCGCCGTCTCCGTCGCCATTCGACCCACGCACACCTGCGTGTTACGACGCACACAGTCCACACCATCACATTCACACCGGGAGATGCGGCTGCGTGCTCCCGCATGCCAACCGACATCTCCCTCACATACCGCTCTCTCACACACACGGTCTCCCTTGCACACAACGACCTTGCACACGGCCGTTCACCCACGCGTGCCTCACAACTCACACAAACCATACTACTCACACACGCGGGGGCACTCAACCGCTGTGCCTCATCCACACTCCGTGCCTCATTCACACACGCGGGGGCACTCACCTGCGGTTCCTCACTCGCACTCCGTGCCTCATCCACACACGGCGTGCTGGGAAGCACGTACTCCGGCACCATCGCCACCACACCACTCACACACGGGGTCGCTTCCACACACGGTGCCGCACTCACACCTTGCACCACACACACAGGGACAACCACACTGGGGATTTGTGTCCCCACAAGGGTCTCCGGGGCCTCTACACCCCCCAAGCTCTCCGTGCACCCGTCCACAGCACTCGTCCCCTCAACCTCGCAAAGCACGACCGAACTCACCTGGTCGTGACTCGCCTCAAGGGGGCATACTCCCTCCCCTCGTTCCTGGAGGAGGCCATCCAGGTGCTCGCACCGGGTCCCAACACGCTCCGCGAGCTCACCCCCATTATCCTCCACTTCCTCCGTGTGTGTGTGTGCGTCACTTACCCCGTCTTCATCGTGTAGTCTTCCCTCTATCGTTCCCATCTCCCGTGTCTCTGCCAACTCTTCACCCTTTACCTCCCTTGTCTCAACTATTATTTCTGTTGTCGTCACCTCGTGTCTCGTCTCACACGTTTTGGTCTCCCCATTTAATTTTTCCCTTTCGGTCATCGTCACGACCCTCGCCCAACACGTTCCACGAATTATTTTTTCACCCGCCTCCACCGCGGGCCTGTCAGCCGTTGCACCCCCACCCAGCTCGTTTGCTCCCACACGTGGAGTCGCCATTTTTATCTCCCCGGTCACGGCCTTCATGCCCGCCTGCAGGCTTCGGCCCATGTTCTGCGTCTCACCCCGCAGCTTTTTCATTTCTTCTTTCATGTTTGTTTCCATTCCGTTCATTTTTGTATCCATCTTTTCGTTTATTTGTTGTGTATTCGCATCCATCGTCGTTTTCACTTCATTTGTATTTGTATCCATCTTTTCGTTCATGCCTTTCATTTCGTTCTTCATATTCGCATCCATTTTTTCGATCATTTTCGCATTCATCTTTTCGTTCATTGCCGCCAGCATGGTGAATAGCTGGGCCATGTTGGATGCACTCAGCTGAGCCGTTTCGGCAAGGGTTGGGGAAGGGTCTTGGTGGAGAGGGGGGGGGGAGGTGTCATACACCGCGGCCGCTGCCGCACCCACCTCAGGTTCTGGGTTCAGTTGGGCGAGTCCGTGTTCCTGCACAATCAACATTTCCTGCTCGGGGATTCCATCCTGGACCATGGATTCTACATTACTACACATATACATTTCTAATACCCCCGGCTCCCGCTCGCCTTGAGACGCCATCTTGCTTCTCGTGAAGGGTTAATTTCGCTCGCTCGTAATTTGGAGGGAATCGGGGGTCGCTTCTCTCACCCCTGGACCGATTCCCGTGAATTTAGCCGGAGACAGGAGAGCCCGTTTTCCTGTTCTCCGGTACCAGTGCCGCGAGGAGGGCGATGAGTTTATATCCCACTCCTGACACCAGTGTTGGGGTCTTCGCGCCCGCCGGCGTGCTGACGGCCACGTAACTCGAATCGCGGCACGTCGCCCACCGGACGGACAATCCAGTCGTGACCCTCTCGGACTAACGCCGGGAACCAGTCACGGGTGGACCTTTCGGTCTCACCGCGATCGAGCCAATCAGCCCCCGCGTGGGATAGGGTTGCTCGCCAAATTCGAACTACCTAAGTACCCACGCGGAGGGTAGACCGGGCGATCGCACCTCGCCGCAGGTCGACTTCGGACACGGGCCACTTAAGCGACCCGTTCCGTACTATCAGAATAACCGAGCGGTGTTATCGTCGACCTCGACGGTTCGATTAATTATCGGGCGTATTCAGCCCACTACCAACCCTTTACGTGAAGCAAGATGGGGATTCAATGGGGAAAAGACGAAGCGAAGCGGGAGAACAGTTCAACAATAAAGCACATTTATTCTCGGCACACGGGAAGCACACAAATACAATTCCACCAAATGCACACAAAAAAGAAAACACAATTCCATTTACACAAAAAGCAAACATAAAAGTGAAAACACAGTGCAGAGCTAATGCCGACTACCGAGCACACGGCAACACTTATACAATTCTACTTCACAGACGGCGCCGACAACACATACCCAAAACCAAGGAAAAGAAATACCCTCAAGAATGAGGTAGGCCTGGGGCCGAGTCCTGGTCGGGCCTACCCGTCTGGTGATGAGACGCGGAGCGGCGATGGCCCCGCAACCCGCGGGCCTCGTGGACAGTGCCTGGCAGGGGGTGGGAACGGGGCCCCCTTGGTCGCACTATCTCAGCGCGGGGGGGAAACAGGAGGGGGGTTGCTGATGCTCGGGGCATAGAGGATCTTTATTATGTGCGCGACGAGCGTCTCCACCTCGGCCAGGTCGCGCTGCCGGCCTCCCAGGGGTGCAGCTCCCTGCACGACGCGAGCACCCCCTCGTCCGCCCTCGCCGCCTCTCCACAGCTCGTCCCCTCCGTTCCGACTTCAACGCACACGACGAGCAGCTCCACCGCCCGCGAAGTCTTGACTCTCTGTTCCGACTCCTTCGCCTCGTTCCGACCTTTACTACTCCTTTGACTCCGACTCCCGTTCTGCTGACTCTCTCGTTCCCGTTCTGCTGACTCTTTCACTTCTTGCGACTCCTTCGTTCCGACTTTTACCACTCGTTCCGACCTTTACTACTCGTTCTGCTGACTCTTTCGCTCCGACTTTTACTACCCGTTCTGCTGACTCTTTCGCTCCGACTTTTACTACTCCTTTGACTGACGAACACCGTCCTTTTATCCCCCCCGTAACTTCGCCTTTGACCCCCTCCCTTTGACCTTTCACCTCGCTCCCCATTGGCCCGAGAAAAAGTGGGCGTGAAGGCTTTTTGATCCACAAATTTGCATATATCGATCGCCCTGGGGGCGGGGCCAATTCGCCCCTCGCTCACCGATTGGACGGCAAAAAGTGGGCGTGTGTCGTTTTGGATCCGTTTTTGAAGCAGAAAATCCGTGATTTTGTACACGCTGTTCAACGTGCGCCCTACACGAGTCCAGCATCGGTGCCCATGAGTGGCGCGAGATGACGGTGATGCGATGGTGGCGAGTTGCGACGGTAAAGGTCATGGCGGTTGTGGTGAAGCGGCGTTGTGGTTGGTGGTTGTTGTTGTGGTTGTGATGGTGGCGATTGGTCCAAAATAAAGATAGTAAAAGAAAAACGGCTATCCTGAAGAGTCGCAGCACGTATAAATGACATGTATTCCCACTAGACAACGGGTTTGGGCCTAACTACACATGCACTTACCGAGATACCTCACCTTAGGGACCTGAATGGTGGTTTGCGAATCTGGTAACCACAACAATATGTTTCACTGTGCATTCAATCTTCAACTTTTAACAACTGGCTGATCGACTTCCTGGAGATTGAGAGCACGTATGGCCTCGATGATGTCTGCCATCAAAATAAATGATTTGATGATATGATCCGGGCTGCCTCGTTTGAAAACATCAACACCCTCACCACTTTGCGACACCCAGCCAAAACAAATAAATAAACATGTGTTAGTTTCACATTATAGACAAATTGGAAGACTTTTGTTCTTCCACTACTTTTCATCTGAGTTGCATCTGCATTATGTCGACTGCCACTCATCTGTTCCCTATCCTGCTTGATCAGGTCATGCGATTTAATAAAGCAATCCATTTCGAGTCAGCATCACGAAGGCTAAGCTTTCTGCTCATGCTACGTCAAGTGTCCAATTTTTCTCTTACCTGTTGAGTAGCACCTGTGTCAAATGCAGAGTCTGTTACCCACTCCACCCGCCTGCCACGTCTTACACAAATAAAAGTTTTATGACATAAACATCACACGACAAAAGTCACACACTCAAAGGAAGAGAGTTGTATGCTAATGCTAAATCTTCCTCCAGTGAACTTCTTCAGATTGCACTGAGTAACCTCCTTAGTTTGTTTTGTTTACCGTGTATCCACTCAATCGTCGTTATTTTAGCCTTTGATCCTGCATTGTTAATTTCATATATAATGTTTGACATATTCTTTTTGTTAAGAGGTATTGAGGCTAAATGAAGACCATAATCACAAGAGTCAACAGATCAACAAACAAAACGAGGACAAAGGGACAACAGACTGATGCAGTGGAACCCAACGTGAGGAACTGCAGCAGAAGGTTTAGAAAAGGGTATCAATGGGTGCAGTAAAACCCAGTGGTGGAAATGTAACAGTGAAGTTGTGGTGGTGGGCAACAGACTTCAAATTTTGGGAAGAGCTACAAGACAACAGATCCAGGAATACAGTTCCATAGGCGATAAAAGATGGGTATAAAAGAATGGAGGTGAATGCTGTTTACACTTCTGGAGGGTAACAAGGAAAGGGTTTCTGGTGGGCAGCAGACTTGAAATCTTTCTCGAAAAGACACAATTTTGTTTTTCACAGTAAATTAAAAGAGCTTGTAGAGATAGTATTAAAGGATAAAGGTATGACAACAGGATGGACAAATTAAAAAAGGAAAATTGGAACTTAAAGCAACGACAAATTGATTGACAGATGAGCGAGGAGTGTGTTTGCGACAAATGTATAACTTTGCTGGTAAGAGTTAACATATTTAATTTGCAGTAAGTGATTCAACAAGTCATGATTTAGAGCATGAAGAGTTGAAAATGAATCGAGGGAATGATGCATAACTTCAGGACTGCTTGCTGGTGGACGTTAAATAATTCCATGCATGGCGTCTTTTACAAAAGCGTGTGCGAGTTATCGCTTGCATCATGAAATACAAATCTCAAATTCGTGTTTTGACATACCTGTGTTTGTCTGGTGTGTCTGTCTGTGTGCGTGTGCGTGTGCGTGTGCGTGTGTGTGTGCGTGTGTGCGCGCGCGCGCGTGCGTGCGTGCGTGCGTGCGTGCGTGTGTGTGCGCAAGAGCAATGCATGCACCACAGTGATGATGCAATGTGAATTTGAAATCTATTCCTGGTCTAATATTCCCCATTCACCAAATGAATAAAAATAATAATGGAGGAGTATTTGAGATCAAGCCATCTGTAAGAGCATCTGCAATGTTTGAACTGATGTGGGGAAGATAGCCTCATGATGTGATTATTTTTTATTGAAAGGTAAATCATAATTAAAACGTTTGTGATGGGTTCAGACTTACCTTTGAGAGGCATATAAAGAGGGTTTCATGACACAAGGCATGAACTTCAGTGATGTGACACAACAGACATGGAATATTCAACAGCAATCGTGAGTATATGAAATAATCCAACACACAATAACAGATAGAATCCTTACAAAGCCAGTTGAAATGCAATCTTCTGGGAATGGCCTTTCCTGCCTTTAATTAAGCCTCGACTTGAAGACGAGGAGAGGAAAACTGGCATACTGGTCATGGTGCTAAATCAATTGAAGAAGTTTTGCTCACGCCCAAGCACCATGAAAATTGTCATCGAACAGCTTGGCATGTCGGCCGCTGTCTGGCGTCGTGTGGAATCTGAACCATGTTAATAGACGAAGCCGATGAAGCATGCAGCAGCAAAGGAAGATGTGCAATCCCTCATCAGGATATGTGTATATATATACATATATATATACATATATATATATATATATATAGTAACCCAGCTGAGGTGTCGCCCTGAAGGCACCAAAATAGTACTCCAGTAGTACTATAAAAAGCACACGTCCGTGTCCGTCTGTCTCTGTCTCTGTCTCTGTCTCTGTCTCTGTCTCTGTCTCTGTCTCTGTCTGTCTCTCTCTCTCTCTCTCTCTCTCTCTCTCTCTCTCTCTCTCTCTCTCTCTCTCTCTCTCTCTCTCTCTCTCTCTCTCTCTCTCTCTCTCTCTCTCTCTCTCTCTCTCTCTCTCTCTCTCTCTCTCTCTCTCTCTCTCTCTCTCTCTCTCTCTCTCTCTCTCTCTCTCTCTCTCTCTCTCTCTCTCTCTCTCTCTCTCTCTCTCTCTCTCTCTCTCTCTCTCTCTCTCTCTCTCTCTCTCTCTCTCTCTCTCTCTCTCTCTCTCTCTCTCTCTCTCTCTCTCTCTGACTCTCAGCTCCCAGTCCTGATCCTTCTTCTTCTTCTCTCTTCTATTTCCACTTGTACTCTGTAGTATCATCCTCCGGTGGCAATCTGTGGCATTACATGTTTTTAAACAACCATGAATTGGAATGACAACGTTATTCCAATGACTTTTATACAGAATGTAAGGCTCATGCAAGAGCTGTCACAAAAAAATCCTGGATACAGATGCAGACAGAGACATAAAACAACACTGGACATGACTTTATAAACATCAGACAAACACAGTCGTTCACCTTGGATGAAGTGATGCAACTTCCTTGGTTTGTGCTGGGTGCTTGCAACATCATGTCAGAAGAACATCTTTCTCTCAGCAATCAGCAGAGCAAGAATAAATGAATCCCTCAACCCCCTACCCTCACCCACCCACCATGGGATGCCAACCCATGGGGTTTGTCTGTGCTCTATTCTCTAAAATCGAAATGCTGAGCATCAAGCAAGGAAGCAGCTTGTCCCATTTCAAAGTATTTTGTGTGACTCAGCCAATGTCACAATTGAACGACTGACCTCCCAGACTCGGTTAATATTTTCTTCCACTTCCTCAAGGGACATCTGAGCAACATGAGCTCATCATATCTCTTGTGGAATCACTTTTAACTTTTCAAATTAAATAACAATCACAGTGCTAGTTTAATTTTATATACACTTCATTCATGGCACAGAACACTCCATTATTCATTGCAATTTAAAAACACTTCAATAGGAATGGTTTCTTTAAATTTTTGGAGATACGTTGTTGTGCCGGTTACCATAAGGTGATCCTCTTGATATCCAATGATGTAAGGAATATAATCTACATCTGTAACTTTCTTAATTCAGTAAAACTTAACCACTCATTGGCATTGAAATAAAGCATCCACTGATCCACTCAGAGTCCAGGAAGTCAGTTGTTCGATTCGTACCCTGCCTGAGTCACACCAGACATCAAAAATTCTACTTTCTGCTGACTTGATTTCCGCTCAGAATTTAGAGGATAGAGCACGATGAAACTTCACGGGTTGGCTTCCTTTGGAGGGGTGGAAATTTCTCTCGAAAACTGTCCAGCTGGCTGTGGAGAGAAAAGCGCCGCCACAAGATGGCACCATCGGCACTACGTGGCATCCCAGTGTGTTCTTGAGAAGTCCTTTCTCCCAAAGTGAAGGGCTATATTTGTTGCTCCCAAAGTGAAGGTTGCTGTTTTGGGCCACTACATCCACACGTGGGTCAGTTTAAGGTGTAATGGAGACCTACCAGGTCTCAAAGTAACCACCCCAGTTTCCACGTGTATTTATGTGCATGACTGCTCTTCCGTTAGTCTGAGAAAGTAATGTAGGAAAAAAATATATATATATATATATATATATATATATATATATATATATATATATATATATATATATATATATATATATATATCTTGCAGGCCTCCAATGGGATTAGGTCATCTACAAATGAGTTTTCAGAATGTATGCTTTGTGCTGTTAATGCCAGCTATAAATCAATGGTTTCAACAATGTGATGAAACATAGTTAATTGAAAGAAAAAATATATAAAATAAACATTCATTGTAGCAATCACAGATATCAAAAACATGTGGAAAATTTGAATGCACAATCACAGCAGAAATCAATCTCTCGTCGGAACCTCTACAAAAACCAAAGGAAATTAACTCGGAAGGAACAGTCCAAGAACTTTGTAAAATGTATGAGAAATTTCTAAACCCATTACACTTATAATGCATGAGTGTTTCACCTATCTTATAGAGTACAAAATATATATTTGGTTTTCTTGTTAAATATTTAGCCAGCGAGCTTTTAAACAACTCCCTCTCGACCCCCAAGAGGCCTGCTGCCAAAAGCATTATTCTTCCTTGATAACAAAACATTCTGCTGATACAACTAGTCCTCTTGTTCATGGCTCAAAAAGGCAGCTCATGATATACCATTAGCAGTGACTCCAAGAATTCATTGTGCGTATTTCCACTGTTTTTAATGGCCCCAGAGGGTGAGTCGTTTAATCAGCTTGCACACAAGTTGGAACAATAATTATAATTAGGCAATCAATATCAAATAAATAATGTTGATTTTGCTGCTGCAATGGTTATGATTTGTACTGGTTGTTACTACAAGCATAGGCCTTTTTAGATGCCATCGTGCGAACATTATCTTGCCTAAATACAGTATATGTCACAGGGAACACAAATTTAGCTATCCCATCTACATTCATTTGAAAAGAAATTGTAGATCAACTTAATTGGGTATGTTAAGTGTCCGAAACAATAGAATGTGGGGAAGTGATGGGACAAATGGACTCCTCCTGGAATGCAATGATGCATATACTTTATACATATATGTATGTATCTTTGGATTGTATATTATATTCCAAACTATCAAATGTATAAGGTACACATAATGTAGGTTCATTGAGAAGTGAGGTTTGTAATCAGTTTTTAAAAAACGAGTTGGTTCAACATTCAATGACATTTCACAAATAATTAGTTTTCAGATGAAATATCTGCTCTGCTTGACAGATGACCTTGACACTTTAGAAGAAAAATCAACTTCCTCATGTGAGTGGATAACAAAAATGTGGTCAAAAAAAGAGCTGGGTGTAAGACAAACACACACACGAACACACACACACACACACACACACACACACACACACACACATACACACACACACACACACACACACACACACACACACACACACACACACACACACACTCATCAGGGACTGATGGGATTGAAAAACATGCCAAATAAGACCGCGCACGGTGTCCTGCATTTCGTCATGCATTTTGCAGCGTGGCCTGGGCCTATGGCTTTGATGATGCCCGGAGTTGTGCTGATCGACATGTGTTTGGGACACGGCCTCGCCCGCCGTGTAGCCTGGAGAGCTTTATCAAATCCATCAAATTGTGGGTGGGACCGAGCTTTGGTAGAATTGAGGACTATGCTAATAAAACGGCTTTGGTGAGGATGAGGTGTTTAGGACGCGGCTTAGTCATGCAGCATAGTGCACTTTGTCGACTCCTTTAGCTTGGTGTGCTTTGTCCCTCCCACCAAGGACTCCCCCCTTTTGGCGACTACCTCGTGCCGTGGATGGATGGGACTGAATTTTGGTGGGACCGCGTGTGGATATGGCAACTGGAAGCAGCAATGTGCAGTGTCTCGGCGAGCGGGTATGTCTCTGGTTGAGATCTGGTGAACCACTGGAGGTGAAGGGAGAAACGGAACACAAATGAGGAGATGGCTCGATCCATGAGTCATAGTTCCTTGCTGGGTTGGAGATGGGTGCTTCGTGACCAGGGATAGCTCCGTTCAAACTTTTAGCACGCACACACGCACACACGCACGCACGCAAGCACACACACACGGAGGGGGATACTTTTGAGACCTGGGAGGACTCCACTCTACCTTCTGAAATATGTATATGGAGATAACATCCAATGACACACACACACACACACACACACACACACACACACACACACACACACACACACACACACACACACACACACACAGCTTGGGTGAGTTTTTGGATGGACACTTCTTGTTTACAATTCTTTGCTCAGCATGAATGGAATTAATATTTTAAAATATGGGCAATACCCCTGGGCGCTCACCTGGTAGTGGCTGGATAAGAAAACCAGGGAACCACTGGCAGGCGTGGATGACCCACAAAATATGTAATGGAGAAGAAAGTAAATACATTTGGATTTTTTTTTAATGTCAAGAACAACTTTGGTACATCAAGGTTGGCAAATGTTGTGGTCAAGTTTCATCAGAATTGTTTGTGCAGTTTCTGAGAAGAAAGCAAACACATATTTTGGGGGGCAACCCCCCCTCCCCCACCAGGAAAACCCCTCCCATTAATTAAGAACTCGCTAACACGAACACTGAACTAGTCAAACACAACTAGTAATAACAGAAATCTCAGTGCACAAGGGCATCAAGTTAGAAAAATAAAATAAAAAATCTTCAATGGCCTCATTTCATTGAACAGGATTAAATCTGCCTGCTCTGTCCACCTCCGCAACATGCGGCAGGATAAGGCGCAGTATTCACGTACCATACTGTACAAGGTCAGTTGTTTATAGATGGCATACGTCGAGAGAAGCACAGACAAAACCCTTCCAATTTCCCACAATAAACACTAAAACACAACTATAATTAGTTTGCTTCCAGCATGTGATGGTTCGCTACTTCACTGCTCGTCCTGAATCAATGCTTGGCAGGGAAGGACGTTAGCCTGCAAAAAAAAAAAAAAAATCTGACAACCTTTTTGCCAAAGTGAAATCTCCCAAGGTTAGGTCCGAAACTGCAGAATGTGCGTTTCCTCAGTGAATCTTTGCCTTCTTTGACATTCAAACTGGTAGATTTCCTCGGGAGACAGGTAAGGACAACTAACTGGCAGTGTATCTGTAATTGACAGCCTCAATGATGGTGATTCAGTCATCGGTTCTTGCTATTTTTGACTGTGGCTTGCTGGGATAGAATTAATCAAGGAAGCACCAGGTGGCAGGCTGCCTTAACCACGCATGGCCTCACTGTGCTAACGGTTCTGAGTAACCAATACTATTTTTGGAATATTAATCACTGCTCTCAGCAGATATGCATCTTTTCCAGTATTTTCTCTTGGCCTTCGTGGGGCTCTCGGTGTCATGGAGCAAACTTACTGTACTGCAGACATTCCGTTGGCTTCCCATCCATCTGGATTTTCCGGGTGGGCTTTGGGAACGTTTGTGTAATTGAGTATGACATCACTCAGACAGAAATTAAAAAGGTATTGGCAGGTTACCCCACTCCCCCTGCATCCAACCACTACCCTCCCCCATTTTACATCACACAGTTGGAATTTTTCCACCCACCCGCACACCATATTTTCTGTGGTCTATTTGCCTGCCTGCTGTATATTTTACGAGAAAAGCATCAGTCACTACCTGTGTGATCATTTGGTAGCTGTACAACTCAATGTTTATCATGTAAAAACAGTATTATCTGGTATTTGTAAAGCATGTGAAAAAAGAAAACATCAATATTTCAATTAATTTAACTTTGTGAAACTTGGAATTAAAAAAAAATATGAAATATTCATCATTTATATTCAACTTGTGTAAAAATAGCCAATTTTTACTGGACACCCTACCCCACCCTCCTTCACCGTAACCCACACACAGCGCCTCCAACCCAGCTCACATCCCCCTTACAACCACCTTCCTGAAAACTTATTCTCGCCACCCTTCTTCACCATAACCCTTTTGCAAACCTCATGAAAAAATTATTCAAAGCCCTTACTAAAAACTTATTCACTAACATCATAAAGGATTCAGCCTTCACTTAAATAATCGCTATTTCATTTCGTTCTGTGTATACAGAAATGAAAGCAACTTGAAGTGTCATATTCTTCCTCTTTCTCTTCTTTAACATTCTCATTCTATTGGACTCTTGAGCAACGACTTGAATGGGGTCACTACCATGGTGCCCACAATCAGTTGTGAACCTTTTCCCAAGTGGATGATATAGCATGTGTAGTTACTCTATCACAGGACGCGGCTGAAGCAGATGTCAACTACGGCAGGATCATAGAATTTGGAGATCGCCAATGGCTTTATCCTTATAAATGATTCCAAGAGGGATATTTAATGTCCACAAGTGAATGCTGCAGACAGCCAGTTTAATGTCTCCTCCAAAGCGAAACATATTCATCAATGTAACACAAATCCATGTAGATGTCACTAATATCAGTCAAGCGGGAGTAAACAAAAATGGAGAAGCAGAGAGATTGAGTGACAGACAGAGAGAGAGAGAGAGAGAGAGAGAGAGAGAGAGAGAGAGAGAGAGAGAGAGAGAGAGAGAGAGAGAAAGAGAGAGAGAGAGAGAGAGAGAGAGAGAGAGAGAGAGAGAGAGAGAGAGAGAGAGAGAGAGAGAGAGAGAGAGAGAGAGAGAGAGAGAGAGAGAGAGAGACAGAGAGAGAGAGTGAGAGAGAGAGAGAGAGAGAGAGAGAGAGAGAGAGAGAGAGAGAGAGAGAGAGAGAGAGAGAGAGAGAGAGAGAGAGAGAGAGAGAGAGAGAGAGAGAAAATCAATGCATAAACAAACAAAATTGGTCGACACTGGGGACAGTTTGTCACTTTTTTATGATTGAAACTTACATACAGTCGCCACGTGCATTGGAGTCACGTGGTAGTGATTCAATGGGTTTGAAAAGAGCACAGGTTGGCCACAAATGAATTGCACGCGTATCCGAGGATAAGAATATTAGAGGATTATTTTTAGTAAATAGTATTTCTCTGTTGCTCTCTTTTTTAACTTTGAAGGTGCAAAAACGAGATGATAAATATCTTTACAATTTTGCCAGGATGACGGGGATAACTCGCGTACTCTTCACAAAAGATACAGTGGGACACTTTTCATACACCAAATAATGCAAGCAGAGAAGGCACTAAGTTCAACGTCAATTTTAGGTCTGGTGTACTTTGATGCAACATTATTCTAACCAAGCACTGATCTGACAGTTTCTAGTAGGTTCAGGAATATAAGCAAAACAAGACAGCTCCAAGGTATATTCGCGACCTACGCACCATCATGTCCCACCGATATATCACCTGAACAATGACACTTAGTTCATATCTTTTTATTTGTTCGCAGTCGAATAACTTTGACTCATCAAAACAATACCTTGCAGATCCATTATATTAAAGAGGGGATCACAGCGATAACCACTAGTCTTGTTTAACAGCACGTGGTTTTCAACATGTGGAGTACGGGCATCGATATTGAGAAAAGAAAAGAAAACACAAAGAAAATGCTCACCATCGTGGTGGAGGGCAAACTTGTGGGTCTCTTCTTCGAAGGACGACCTCTGCGACGTGGCCCAGTTGGAGGATCGGAGTGCGTTTCAGATTGTGATGCTTCTGTGCTCCACTCCCCGTCCTCGTCACCATCTACAATCATCGGCGGAGAGTGTGGCGTATAGGCAGTGGTCAGTAAAGATGATGACAAAATCCCGTCATGGCACAGCAACTACAATCTGAGTCAACGGTGTGACTGACGTGCCATGAGCATTGGGGGATTTTTTTCTTTATGTTTCCCGCTGCCTGTGACTCAGTGCTTTTTTCATTCTTGTTTGGTGTGGGCCAGATGGTAGCCCTCACCAGGAACAACCTTAATGATAAGGGAGGCCCATTAATTTTTGAAAGATCACATAAAGTGGATGTTGCACAGGAAGAAACATAATAAATGTGAACCTGGGTGATATAGAATTCAAACAAGCTAAGAAAAGGCTCACTCAAACCTCCAACTTGCATTGTATAGTAGTGCTCTTTTTTTAAACAGTAAAACTTTATTATGTGGTCAAAAGTTAGTGATTCTTATCTTAGAACTTCAGACAAAAACACAGTTCAGCATTTTTTTATTTTAAAAGGGGAAATCTACATATTATGCATTCAAATGGAAGGTTGGGGTTGGGTGGGGGGGGTGTACATTTAGACAAACTATTTTGAGAAAAGGAAGTGAAATAGAGACGATAGAAAATCAAAGTGAAAGGAGGTTGAAAGAGGAAGGAAGGAAAGATCGAAGGCTCAATTTGAGGGGTGAGCCTTATCGTGTGGATTATCTCCCGATAAGCATCAATCTGTCTAACCAGCGTCTGAGTTTTCGGTGGGCTCGTCCACTTTTTTGTTGAAGTTTCCTGATGTAGTTAGTAAAAAATAATTCCCCTTAATTTGTACATAACACTTAAACGTCCCATGAACCTTGGTTCTCAGCTGTCTTATTTTGTCACTTTTCAGTGATATCGCCGAAGGCTCACGGAGATGCGTGTAAATGGCTGTAGAGTGTATACATACAGGACATGGACGTAAGGAGAAATCATCGTGCAAGGCCATTGGTTAGTGGATAAAGATAACACAGTAAATGAGGTTTAAACATGGGATTCCTCGAATTTTAACACGAGGAGAAAATCAAGAGTATATGAAATACGGCCAACCCAATCTTCATTCAAAATCTTCACTTACTAAAAACAGGGACCCCATGATAGGGTTTATATGATATTTTGAGAACAAAAGCCAGCAAGTAGTTGGTTATCTATGCTACTTCCTGACCGCCAGAAGTAACCATCCAAACAAAATATGTCCGAGTGTGGCATGCTGCGGATTTCCCTTCAACCGTGGACTTTCTTGCTTGAAATTAGCATTCGTAGTCAGGGAGAAATTAATCCAAAACAGAAAATGTATACTCCAAGTTTAATGCACACCTAATGGTCTCTCCCATGTCTACCTCTGATCGTTACTACACCCGATGAGACCCTGTCTCCCATTGCGCCTCCAACTCCTCACTTCCTGCTGTGGTGTACGTATCCATGTGTTCTTATCCTACTGTTTCCTGTTCGATCCCTTTTTATCTGTCAATCTTTTGCCTCCTGGTATCCACTCTTTCATGTACTTCAACATCTCGATGAACAAACCCACCACAATAGTTTAGCTTCAGGATTGAGCCCAAAGACGACAAATTACCACTCTCCTGAATTATCATCATCATTCCATTTAACACTGTCAGGACAGAAAGAAAATTACCACGATTCAAAGAAACTGCTATAAAACTTGCAGTTAGACGAAGACTGATAATGTTAAATTGATAAAACCATCAAGTGTGTGTAACCCTTACAATGTCAGAAATAAACTTCACCAACACAACACACTGGGGCCCTTGGCATCAGAGCGTGAAGAGCAGCAATGGAAACCCGGCAACATACGGTGAAAAAAACCACGGGTTTCACGTGGGTTGCCTTGTGACCTAGTTAAAGCACTCATTGTCATGCTAATTTATAGAAGTCTTACAAAACAACTGCAAAAATGAAAAATGAATTCATAATCGTCACGAAAGTTGTGGAATTGTTGCAATCTTTGGTGTGACCCATTGAGTGGCTTTGTGATATAATGGCTGACCTCCCTCCTTACTTTATGGGATGAAAGTGGACTTCTGAAGGGAAAATTGGCATGGCCCAGTTGATCTTCCTGGTTTTGAACTGGCTCAACTATCTCATCACCCAATGCCAAAGTCAATTGAGCTCCTCCTCCAGCTCCTTCGTGTGCAGCACAAGGCTGTGGGTAGCATCATTGGCTGGGGACGCAACTGTACACTGGTACAACTGATGCGACGCCCCTGTTACCAGTACACTGGTACTCATTTTGCCGACCTCAGAAGAATGACAGGATGAGTCTACCCTACCTAGTGTTAATTCAACAGCCCGACAGGTGCTTGAACTCAAGACCCCAGGATCTTCAGCTAAGCACCTTAACCGTGAAAGCAACACCAGGCCTGCCAATTGAGCTCTCCCCAGCGGATGAACAATTTTCCAGGTATTAATTTTCAATGTTACATACAAACATTTTTCAACAAAAATATTCTCAGCAATGAGGAGAGGTCAGAAGGTTTTTTTCCCCATCCGTGAAATAACAGTGAAACATGGCACACATGCCAGTCGTTTTTCTCTTGAGTTCCCAGCCACTGTCACATGATTACCCGGTAGTGGGTGTTGTTTCTGATGCCACTGGAAAAGAAGTCATGTTTTGGCTCGGAGAAATTTTGAAGGAAAAGGAAAAACGTTTTTCTTCCGCTTGCATTTCATCACAAGTGTGGCCACATTTAAATTGTTCTACCGAGGTCTTGAGGGTGATGAAAGTTTGGAAAACATATCTGAAGAGCACTTTTATGCAATTGTATCCAACAGAGAACTCTAAACCACAAATTAAATTGCATGTTCACCCATTAAGGAGTGAATAGGCCACAAAACGATGAGTGGTGATCAGTCAGTCTGTGGCAAGGAATTATCGAAACTTTCCTTTCATTATATCTAGCCTTTCAGCTTCTATAAAACAAAACTTTTTCATGAATCACCTGTTACAGGTTTACTGGCTTAGTATTCCCATCGGAGTTTTCAGAAATTCCAAGTTCAAATGTCCATATACTAAGTATAACTATTTTGTCGATCATCTGCAAGTGTCCATTTCATTCATGTCTCCGCATATCATTGTCCTGCATTTGATGTTTTTACAACCAATTGCATGAGCCTCAGATGTAGCAGAAAAAAAAGACATAAGGGCAATACCCCTGGGCACTCACCTGGTCGTGGCTGGATAAGATAACGAGGGAACCACTGGTCGGCACTACACGGATTACCAACAAAATATATAATGGAGAAAAAATTAAATACCTCGGGATTTTTTTTTTTAATGGCATGAACAAACCTTGGTACATCATGGGTGATGAAGGTTGCGGTCAAGTTTGATCGAAACTGTGTGTGTGCTTTCAGAAAAGAAAGCAAATACATATTTTGATGGGCAATCCCCCCGCCCACCCCACCATAGACCCCCAATGACCCCCAATTTTTTAATTGTGTAAATAATCTTTGGTACATCACGGGTGATGAAGGTGGTGGTGAAGTTTCATCATGTATGTGTGGTTTCAGAGAAGAAAGAGAATACATATTTTGGGGGGCAACTCCTCCTTACTCCTCTTTAGACCCCAATTTTTTGAATGTCATGAACAAACTTTGGCACATCATGGGTGATGAAAGTTGTGGTTAAGTTCACCTGAATTGCATGTGTAGTTTCTGAGAAGAAAGGAAATACTATTTTCAGGGGGGCAGCCCTCGTAGACCCCCGTAGGTCAGGTCAGGTATGGGAGCATGTGCCAGAACAGCACGTCGCTGCGTCCACTTTCCGCCGGTACTCCAGGGGACTCCGTCTGGCCATCCCCCAGGCAGATGCCAGGCCCATCCCCATCTCCTTGAGATGATGGTCAACCTGATGCAACCAAGAGGCACGTGGTCGGCCCACTGGCCTCCTCCACTCATGAGACTCCCTCGCTGAGAGAATCTGGTGAGCAGGATCAGCGTCAGGAAAACGAGCCACATGTCCATACAGCCGCAACTGACGCTCACGGACTATGCAGGTAACAAATCTCATCCGAGTCTCTCTCAGCAACCGCTCGTTGGACACAAAATCCGACAAGCGATAGCCAAGGATTCTCTGAAGAGACCTGGTACCAAAGGAATTAAGTCTCCATCTCAGATCCTTGGTCAGAGTCCAAGTCTCGCATCCATAGAGCAAGAATGGAAGTACCAAGGACCTGAAGACTCAGACTTTCGTCCTCCCGCACGGGTACCGGCAGCGCCACACCCCATGATCCAGTGAATCATTGACTCCCCAGGCCTGACCCAGACGTCTATTGACCTCTGACTCACAGCCAGCAGAGACATGAATATCACTGCCAAGGTAAGTGAATCTCTCCACGACCTCAACATCCTCACCACAAACAGACACAGACAGGACAGCAGCATCCAAGATGTCACCGAAAGCCTGGATCTTAGTTTTGACCCAAGAAACCCGTAAACCCAGTGGCTCCGACTCCTCATTCAGCACCTCGAGGGCCCCCAAGAGGATGTCTAAAGTCTCCGCAAAGATGACTGCATCATCTGCAAAATCAAGGTCCGAGATCTTGACATTCCCAAACGATGCACCGCAGCTTGATATCTCCGACGTCCTCCCTAAAATCCAGTCCATACAAGTGCTGAAAAGTGTGGGGGCAAGTACACATCCCTAACGAACTCCAGGAACAACTGGAAATAAGTCAGAGATGGTACTACCACACTTCACAGCACTCTCAGTACCAGAGTAGAGTTCAGACATCAAATCGATCAGTTTTGGTGGCACCCCACGAAGACCAAGAATCCTCCAGAGGACATCCCGATTCACTGAATTGAACGCTTTACAGAGATCAACATAGGCTGCAAGCAGCCCCTGCCGAAACTCTCGTCTGCGTTCGGTGAGGACACGAAGTGCAAGGATACGGTCAATCGTTGACCTCTTTGGTGTAAAGCCTGACTGCTCTGGACGCTGGTGCTCAAGCAGATGGTGGCAAACCCTATCGAGAATTATCCGAGCAAAGACCTGGACCGGCACTGAGAGCAGCGTCACCCCTCGGTAGTTGTTGCAGTCTTGGCGATCACCCTTCCCTTTCCAGAGAGGAACAACAAGGCCCCTCCTCCAGTCAGTTGGGATGATGGCTGTGTTCCAGGCAGAGCACAAAACTGCATGCAACGACACGAGTGCAGCATTTCCACCAGCCTTGAGAAGTTCAGCATGGATGCCACAGATCCCTGGAGCTTTGCCCCATTTCAACCGGTTCACCGCAGCCCGTGTTTCCACAAGCGAAGGTGGACCACAGTTGATTCGAGGGTCAGCAACAGGGATTGTAACACCCTTGACTTCGAACTCGACAGCTGGGGGATCAGCCTGGTACAACTGCTCAAAGTAACCGGCCCAGCGGGCCTTCACTTCAGACTCCTCTGTCAAGAGCCTACCACTCTCTGCTCGAACTGCAGTGCTCCGAGGGATGGGCTTGGATGAACGCAATGCGCGAATTCCCCTGAAAGCAGGACGAGAATCACCTGTCCACAGTTGATGCTCTACCCCCTCACAGATTCCTCGCACATAGGCCTCCTTGTCCACCCTCAGTGCACGTACAGTTTTACGCCTCAGCTGCCTGAACAGCTCAGCTCTGCCATTCAGCCTGGCCCTGCGACTCTGGTCAATGGTATCCAGTGTCCCTTGAGAGACAAAATTCTTCTTTGCCCTGCGGTGAGTTCCAATACATCCATCAGTAACATCAAGGACGGTGGTCTTGAAGGCGCTCCACAACTCTTCAGGACCCCCCAAAGCACCCAGACCCCCCAATTGTCAACTCAGCCTGTTTGCAAACTCCTCAGCTACTCTCTCATCCCTGAGCTTGGCAACATCCAGCCTAGGCTGGGATGGTACCATTCTCCAGGATTTAAGGTGCAGCTTTAGAGTTGCTACAACAAGCCTGTGGTCAGTATTGAGGAACTGAGCACTCCGGTGGACCCTGCAGTTCTGGATCATTCTCCAACGACCGTCAATGAGGACATGGTCAATCTCCTTTGCCACACCACCAGCGTTGGAATACCAAGTCCAGCGATGAGCTTGTGGGCGCTGAAACCATGAACCAGCCACCCTAAGTCCATGACTTCTTGCAAAGTCAAGGAACTTAGTGTTATTCTGGTTCATAGTTCCTGACCCATGGGGACCAACACATGTCTCATAACCATCCCTATCAGTTCCAGTCGATGCATTGAAATCCCCCAAGACTAGAAGTGTATCTCGTCTGGGGCCCTGATCAACCACAGACTCGAGCATGGCGTAGAATGTGTCCTTCACGGTGAGATCACTCGCCTCAGTCGGAGCATAAAAAGAGACCAGGGAAATGACACCTAAGGAGTGACGAATCCTTCATCTCATAATACGCTCATTGACCAGTGTTACCTCAATTATCATTGGGGTCAGCTTATTGGACACAGCTACAGCAACTCCTTGGGTATGGTAACCATCAGAACGACCAGACCAATCGTAGGTGTAACCACCCGCCATTATCTCACCGCAATCCGGTCTCCGAACCTCAGAGAGTGCTGCAATAACGATGTCCAAATGCTTGAGCTCAGATGATAACAGAGACAGGTGATCATCCTCTCTTAGGGATAGGACATTCCAGGCACCCACCCGAAGGGAACGCCTCAGGTTAACCCAAGGAGACCGCAGTCTGGTGGACGACACCTCAGCACCACTCCGACACACTCTCCCGCAATCTGACCCAGGGATGTTACCCCGTGGTTTCCCTCCTATCATCAAAGATTGGGGGTCCCGAAGGCTTTGCCCCAATCCCCTCATCCGGTGGGCTGCCCTGCGAAGGGAAGCTGCACAGGAGGTACTCCCATGGAGTGGGTTTTCAGATTTTTTTTGTGTTTTTGTGTTTTGCGGAATGAAGCGTTTTACGGTGGCCGGAGTGCAAATCCTGCCACCAACCTCCTAATAAGAAGTGACCCAACTGCAGGAGGACGTCCGCAGACACAGTTGGCACTAGATATGGATGGCCGTTGGATCACAAGGAGCTCCTCCGCCCTTTGATAGGTTTTTTTTTTAATCCTGCTGGGTGTCCATATCCAAGCACCCTCCTCACCAGAAAACCTGGTGGGGGAGATGGTTTAGTCGCTGACAACCCGACCATGGAACAGGTTAGTACAGGTTTACATGGTACCTGTAGCAGGTCACAGATCTAACCTGACCTGACACTGCCCCCGTAGGGCCACATTTTTTTTAATGCCATGAAAAAACTTTGGTGCATACATGGTGATGAACATTGTGGTAAAGTTTCATCGAAATCATAGTGTAGTTTGCGAGAAAGAGTTGCAAGTATTTGTGGATGGACGGACGGACGGACAGACGGACGATGCGCCATCCCATAAGCTCCCTGGATCTAATTTCCAGGTGAGATAAAAACAAATCTGACTCAAAACCTGAACAAACAAAAAAAAAACTTAAATAAATATTGTGATATGATGAAGACTCAATGATAAGCTGCTGTGACAATTATCTCTATGTCTATCTGTTACTTCTCTCAAAGCTAATGTTTACTTATTAATATCCAATAGGATTGTACAGAGGAAGCAAACATACTTCAAGTTTTTAGCTTTTCCGGAATTTAAATTCCAGATAAGGTATTGTCACCATGCACCGTCCATCCGTCCGTCCATCTCCTATTTCGACTTCTCCGGCCAAACCGTTGAGCCGATCCAGCTGAAATTTGGCAGCAACGTTCCTCTCCTGACTGGTAACAGGAATTGTCAAGTTTGTTCTGGTCACATGACTTGAAGTAGGTAAAAATGGCCAACTCAGTAAATTTCTTCAAAAGTTTTATTTTCCAGACCCACCAGTCAGAATGCTACAACATTTGGGTTGCAACATTAGGACAGGGTCATGATGTCAAATTGTGGAGGTCTTGCCAAACCGATGAACGGAAGTGTGTCAAAATGGCGGACTAAGTAAATGTTTCGGAAAATTGTGTAAATTCCTTGAAAAACCTTCCTCTCCAGACCCACCAGTCAGAATTCTACCAAATTTGGGTTATAACATTCGGCCATGGACCAGATAAGCTGCAAGTCCAGTGGTCCATTTTCTAAATCTGTGTTTGATTCTCAACCAGACTTGATACTCTCCGGTTTGCACACCCATGACATCGATGAGTTTGCCATCGATTGGATGGAGGTAAGCTCGGAGCCCCTGTGATCAAAATTAGTTGTTAAAATTTACATTAATAAGGATGCGGTCCACCTAGGTGGCAGTTTTAGTGAGAATAATCTTCAAAAGATGATACAAACCAACTTTGGAAATTCAACAGAGTCTTTCACCAACTGAAAGCAAGGCATCACCAACACACCCAGGCCAAGTTCCAAATTTCAAATTCCTGCCTAAACTGTTGATAGCAAGTGGTGTGGTCTTCTTGGATATCTACTGACACCAGGTTATACTATTTCTTGGTGTTGTTGCTCTATCGCAAGAAGCACCTGGATGATGAACAAAGTCACATACGTAACCAGATGTTTGCATGTCATGAACATGCAGCCATCTTCAGCAATGAGCGGGCAACCATTGTTGGCCATTAAGTCATTATGTGTTTGCAATCTCAGGAAGTTCCAAAAGTATCGAACTATTATTATAGGTTTCAATGTGCTTTACAAGTACTTTGAAAATGGTAGCAAATTGACACTCATGACAATGCTAACCTATGTTTGGACTATCCTACTATGTAACTGAAGTATTTTTATTTGTACATTGTACATCTGACGTATGGATGTGATCATGGTGTTTGGTGTGAAAGTGCGTTCTTTAGAAATGTTTCTGTATGCAGGCTTTACTTTATAACCGTAAATATAAATGAAAACTTCAGCCTGGAATCATTGCCAACTTTATCTTGTTCAAAATTAAGCACAACTCTGTCGAAGAAAAATGCAATTTGTCCACTCAAAAGCCATGTTTGGCATATGCCTGCAAGGAGTCTGCAAAGACAAGGTAAACCAATCATCCAGCAGCTCACATTCTAATCTGCTTCCAAAACGAATCCGTCAGCAGATTCCTTATCAATGCAAATTTATGAACTCCGGCCTCTAGACACACTGTAAATGATTATTTCATTTCACCGAACACACATACAGCATGAATGATGAACAGTCGATTTACAGTCAGGAATTTTTTTTCCCCCCCATATAACGTATGACTTGTAGATGAAAAGCTGACAGATTGTTAATCTCGTTATGTTAAGGTACGATCAGTAATAGACGGCTTTTTGCCGACATGGAAACGAGTCTCATCGAAGGGCTCAAGTGACCGAGAATGAAGTGGAAACATCTCTAAATGTGATTGAAAAGAACAGTGATAAGAACATTTTATTCTGGGAAAGAATGAATAAAAAAAGCAAAGAAAAAATAAATTTATATCAAGTAGGATGTGGTGCACCAAGGTGGCAGTTTTAGTGAGGTTAATCTCCAAAGGATGATAAACCAACGGCGAGACACTCCTAACTGAGCAATTTGTCCAATCGATATGCACAAAAATACCAAGTCCTCCTTGACATCTCCGCTCCAAGCACAAACAACAAGATGCAACGACTTGAGGCCTCAAAAGGTCTGATGGGATGAAGTGCTTTCAAGCCAATACATCATTAGCTTTCTTACAACTATAACAAAGAAATGCTACAAGCAAAAACCACTGGACCTGGTTGCAAGAAATTTCCTTTGCCTCAAAAGGTCTCTGCAGTCAGTACACTGTGGAAGGAGGATAACAAGCTCACCGGTGTTACAAAACAGGATAAAGGAGTTGAATTATTTAATTGTGCAAAGATTGTGCCCTCTTTCATTTGATTGTGCTGATCACATCACGTGAAACTGGAGATTATGAGGTTTAACAGTGCCATCATTGTGATGATGACAACCGGAAATTTGTTTCAAGATCTGAATTGAGAAAAAATATATTTGGTTGCACTGCTACGATGGGTACCGCCACAGTCTTAGGTTGATTCCAAAAACATTGCTTCAAGACTTTGGGGGCCAGCAGAGGACAGAAGCCAGGAATCTAAGTTGGCTAACAAAGCAAGTTTTTATAGAATTACCAGAGCAGCACAATTTCTCTACAATTGATGACAGAATTTGCTGTGTTTTTTTGAGAATGTCTTTTTTTAATTGTTCTTTTTTCAGACAGTAGAATGACGTGAAACAGTTGAGACTGACAGGTGATATCGAAACGGTGATGGAGAGAGAGAGAGAGAGAGAGAGAGAGAGAGAGAGAGAGAGAGAGAGAGAGAGAGAGAGAGAGAGAGAGAGAGAGAGAACAAAGCAGTGATGAATGAATAAAAACACAGGCAGCATAAGTACAGATGTACAGAGAGAAAAGGGAACCCAATGGGGTGAGTAGAAAAATAAAAAAAAATGAAGCTTGAAATCACTTGGAAATGGGTCATTCAATGCTTCCATGTCCCACATGCATACATTATCTGGACATACATTTCTGTCCACATAAAGGCAATATGGCTTACCCTCCAGTTGCTAGTTTTTGGTTGCTAGTTGAGTGAGTGTGGCCTGTTCAAGAACATGAGACAAGTAGATGAGAGCGCAGGTGGGGTGAGACAAGAAATTAAGTGATAGAAAACTATAAGGCCACAATTTCTCTGGAATGGGAGAGGAGTAGGCCTGGCAACCCCAGCCTCCTCTTGAGTAACTCCAATTCACCTCATGGCCATGGCAATTAACCTCATGCCACATTTATATGAATTACAAATAATGTAGAAACAATTTTTCCAAATGGACTTAACTGAATAAATCAAACTAAACACTGATATAGTTGAAGGAGGTTACGAATCAGGAATACCTGCAAAAACATGTACAAATCAAAATTTGCTGGTTGCAAAAGTATTCAACACCCTCGGTCAGTACTTGGTGGAAGCACCTTTTGCAGCAATGACTGCTATGAATCATTATAGGTATATCTCTATGAGCTTTGCACAGTGAAATGGTGAAGTATTTACCCATTCTTCATGTGAAAATTGCTCGAGTTCTGCCAAGCTTGATGGGGATCGTTGACGGACTGCAATTTTCAAGAGATACATCAGATATGGGAGCATGTGCCGGAACAGCGCATCGCTGCGTCCACTTTCCGCTGGTCCTCCAGGGGCACCCGTCTGGCCATCACCCAGGCAGATGCCTGGCCCATCCTCATCTCATTGAGATGGTGATCAACCTGCTGCAACCACGAGGCACATGGTCAGCTTATTGGCCTCCTTCACTCATGAGGTTTCCTCGCTGACAGAATCAGGTGAGCAGGATCAGCATCACGAAAATGAGCCACATTTTCATACAGCTGCAGCTGACGCTCACGGACTATGAAGGTAACAAATTTCATTTGAGTCCCTCTCGGCAACCACTTGTTGGACACAAAGTCGGACCAAGTATAGCCAAGAATTATCCGAAGAGACCTGACACAAAAGGAATGAAGTCTCCATCTCAGATCCCTGGTCAGAGTCCATGTCTCACATCTGTAGAGCAAGACTTGAAGCAACAAGGACCTAAAGACTCGGACGTTTGACCTCCTGCACAAGTACCAACAGCACCACACCCCATGATCGAGGGAATCCATGATTCACCAGCCCGAACCAGACATTTATTGACCTCTGGCTCACAGCCAGCGGAGACATGATTATCACTGCCAAGGTAAGTGAATCTCTCTGTGACCTCAACATCCTCATCACAAACAGGTACAGACAAGATAGCAGCATCCAAGATGTCAATGAGAGCCTGGATCATAGTTTTGACACAGGAAACCAGTAATCCCAGCAGGCCCGACTCCTCATTCCGCACCTCAAGGGCCCCCAAAAAGATATCCAAAGTCTCAGCAAAGATGACTGCATCACCTGTGAAATGAAGGTCAAACAAAGACCTTGACATTCCCAAACGATGCACCGCAGCTTGATCTATCCAACATCCTCCCCAGAGTCCAGTCAAGAGAAGCGCTGAAAAGTTTGCATGGCAGTACACACCCCTGACAAACTCAACAACTGGAAATAAGTCGTAGATGGTGTCACCAAATTTCACAGCACTCTTGGGACCAGAGTATAATTCAGACATCATATTGATCAGTTTTGGTGGCACCTCATGAATACCAAGAATCCTCCAGAGGACAACCCAATTCACTGAATCAAATGCTTTGCAGAGATCAATATAGGCTGTAAGCAGCCCCTGCCTAAACTCACATCTGCGTTTAGTGAGGACCCCAAGAGCAAGGATACGGTCAATCATTGACCTCTTTGGTGTAAAGCCTGAGTGGTCTGGACACTGGTCGTCAAGCAGATGGTGGGGAACCCTATCAATAATTATCCGAGCAAAGACCCTGACGGCACTGAGAGCAGCATCACCAATCGATAGTCGTTGCAGTCCTGGCGATCACCTTCCCTATCCAGAGAGGGACAACAAGGCCCCTCTTCCTGTCAGTTGGGATGATGCCTGTGTTCTTGGCAGAGCACAGAACTGCATGCAACGACACGAGTACGGCATTTCGACCAGCCTTGAGAAGTTCAGCATGGATGCGGCAGATCCCAGGAGCTTTATACCTTTTCAAACACATCACCAGAGCCCGTGTTTCCACAAATGAAGGTGGATCACAGTTGATTGGAGGGTCAGCAATCGGGAGAGTAACACATCCGAAATGCAACCCGACAGCAGGTGGATCAGATGGGTACAGCCGCTCAATGTAACAACCCCAGTGGGCCTTCACTTCGGACTCCTTTGTAAAGAGCCCTCCACCCTCCGCCCTCACTACAGTACACTGATGAATGGGCCTGAGGAACGCAATGCGTGAATTCCCCTGTAAGCAGGATGAGAATCACTTGACCACAGGTGATGGTCTCCCCCCTCACAGATTCCTCACACATAGGCCTCCTTGTCCACCCTCAGTACATGTATAGTTTTATGCCTCAGCTCCTCGAAGAGCTCAGCTCTGCCATTAAGCCTGGCCCTGCAACTCTGGTCAATGGTATCCAGTGTGCCTGAAGAGAGAAAATTCTTCTTCACCCTCCAGTGAGTTCCAAGACATGCACAGGCAACATCAAGGATGGTGGTCTTAAAGGAACTCCACAACTCTTCAGGATTTCTCAAAGCACCCAGACCCCCAAAATCCCCACTCAGCATGTTCGCAAATTCCTCAGCTACCCTCTCATCCTTGAGTTTTCCAACATCCAGCCTCGGCTTGGATGGTACCATTCTCCTGGATTTAAGCTGCAGCTTCAGAGTTGCTACAACAAGCCTGTGGTCGGTATTGAAGAAATGAGCCCTCCGGTGGACTCTGCAGTTCTGGATCATCCTCCAGCTACCATCATTGAGCACGTGGTCTATCTCCTTTGCCACACCACCAGCATTGGAAGTCCAAGTCCAGCAATGGGCCAGTGGGTGCTGAAACCATGAACCAGCCACCCTAAGTTCACGACTTCTTGCAAAGTCCTTCCTCTTCTCCAATGCCTTGATTTCCGATCATCAATTTGGTTTCATACAAGGTCACTCTCCCTAGATATGCTGCTTCTGGTCTTCCAACAAAGGATGGAGGTACTCAATGCCAGACATTAAATTAGAGCCATATCCCTCGACATATTGCGTGATTTTGACAAGGTCTGGCACCCTGTCCTTCTCACCAAACTCTCTTGCTATGGTATCCAAGGCCATCTCCACTCATGGCTCACTGACTTCTTTGCCTGTCGCAGCCAACAGGTGGCCCTAAATGGAGTTCTCTCACCCCCTCTTCCTGTCCAGGCTGGAGTTCCTCAAGGTAGCGTTCTGGGCCCTGTTCTTTTTCTGCTTCTCATCAAAGACCTCTCCGACTCCCTGGAAAATCCTCTTTATCTCTTTGCTGATGACTCCACCCTATATCATACCATCTGTCATCCCTCAGTTCAGCAAGCCGCAGCTTTTTTACTCTCTGCAGATCTGGATAAAATCAAAAACTGGTCCAACACTTGGAACATGTCTTTCAATTCTGACAAATCTCACACTCTCACTATGTCTCTCCGAAAGGAGCGTTTAGAAACCCCCCCCAATCTTCATTCTCAACAATTCTCTGGAAGAAGTCCATTCAGTCAAGTTTCTGCGTCTCACTATCTGCCATGATCTATCCTGGGAAAGCCACATTTCCAACCTGGCCTCCAAAGCCAGTCGCCGACTGGGAATCCTCCGTCGTGCAAAGTCCTTCCTCGGCCCACCTGAGCTTCTGACCTCTTACAAAGCTTTCGTCTGCAGCCTGATGGAGCACTGCTCTCCCCTCTGGGGTGATGCTCCTGCCTATTACCTTTCTCAGCTTCACGCTGTGAAAACCAGGGCATTTAGAATGACTGTTATCCTCCGCAGTGAGGCTCAGTCTTTGGGCCTCTCACTCTCTCACCGCAGGCATGTCGGTGGTCTTTGTGTCTTCTACCGTCTCCTTTCCGGTCTCACCCCCCCTGCTCTGTCTGTGATACGTCCCCCCCAACCCCCACCATATTTCTGCAGGGCGCTCAAGGTCCACCAACAACCCCCTTCTGGTAAATCTGCCAAAATCACAAATCACTGCGCACCTTCACTCTTTCATTTCTCTTTTTTCTGGCCTTTGGAATAAATCCCACACTCTCTTCAATGCCTTTCTTCCCTCCAGGCCTTCAAAACAGCAGTTCACCACCACCTCTTATCTCCCCCCATCCAAAACTTCTACCTTTTCTATCCCCGTTAATCCACCCCAAAACCCACCTCCTTCCAATTCTCTGTTTTCCTTCCTGAAAGTCCCTGTAATGTCCATCTTGTGTACCCCATGTGCCCTGCCCCATCCCTCTCCCTTCCACAGATCTCCTAATGTCTCTGTTCCCCACTGTATTGTCCTTCCCTCCCCCATCCCTTTTCTCTCATGCCCCCCTTGCTGTGTGTTGTGTGTTCGCTCTCATACGAGCCTCGACAAAGTATACAAAAAAAAAGGCAAGGAAATTAGTGCTATTCTGGTTTCCAGTTCCAGACCCATGGGGACCAACACATATTTGCTAACCATCCCTGTCAGTTGCAGTTGATGGAATGAAATTCCCCAAGACTAAAAGTGTATCTCGCCTGGGGCATTGATCAACCACAGACTCGAGCGTGGAATCTGAATACGTCCTTCACGGTGAGAGCACTCGCCTTAGTAGGAGTATATACAGTGACCAGGGAAACATAGCCCATGGAGTGATGAATCCTTAGTCTCCTAATACTCTCGTTAACCGGTGTTAACTCAATTATCCTTAGAGTCAGCTTATTGGACACAGCTTCTGCAACTCCTTGAGCATGGTAACCATCAGAGTGACCAGACAAATGGTCGGTGTAACCATGCATCATGATCTCGGCACTATGCATTCTCCGAACCTCAGAGAGTGCTGCAATACCAATGCTCAAATGCTTGAGCTCAGATGATAACAGAGACAGGTGATCATCCTCTTTTAGAGATCAGACATTCCAGGCACCCACCCGAAAGGACTCCCTCAGGTTAACCCAAGGATACCGCCGTCTGGTGGACGACACCTGAGCACCACTCTACCACACACCACCGCAATCTGACCCAGGAAGTTTACCCTGTGCTTTTCCTCCTGTCATTTGGGAATGGGGGTCCCGAAGGCTTTTCCCCAATCCCGTCATCCGTTGAGCTGCCCTGCGAAGGGCAGCAGCACAGGATTACTCCCAGAGTAGGTTTTCAGTCTTCTTTGCATCTGTGAGTTTTGTGGAATGAAGTGTTTTACGGTGGCCGGAGCGCACATCCTGCCACCAACCTCCTAAAACAAATTAACCCAACTGCAGGAGCATGTCCGCCGACAAAGTTGGGCACGAGATATGTTTGGCCTTTGGCTCACAAGGAGCTCCTCCGCCATCCGCCCTTCGTCAATTTTCAAGTCATGCCATAAATGTTCAATTGGGTTAAAGTCAGGACATTGACTGCGCTACTGAAGAACATATATTTTCTTTTTATTCAGTCTCTCCAGTGTGGAAGCTTTGTGCTTCTGATGGTTGTCCTGCTGAAATGTGAATCTCCTATCCAGTTTCAAGACTCGAGGCTGATTCAATCAGGTTGTTATGAAGGATTCTCTTCTACTCTGCACTGCCAATTGTCCCTTGAATACCGACAATCTTGCCAGCCCCTGCTGATGAAAATCAGCCCACATAGCATGATCCTGCCACCAGAATGCTTGATTGCAGGGATGGTGTTGACCAGGTGATTTGCAGTGTTAGACTTGCTTGCAACAGATGTAACACTTTGAATTTAGACCAAAAATTTCAATTTTTGTCTCATCTGACCACAAAACGTTTCTCCACATGTCTGTAATATCATTGAGATCCTTTTTCACAAACTCCATATGAGCTTCTCAATCTTTTTCAGTAATATCTTCTTTCTTTCTCCCTGTCCAAAGAGGCCAGCTTTGTGAAGCGAACGGGATATTGTTGATTGATGAACACTGACCCCCATCTCCGACATAGAGCCTTGCAGATCTTTCAAAGTTGTTGGATTTACAGTGGCATCCCAAACCAGTTTCCTGCTTGCCCAGCTGCTGCGTTTGGATGGGCGACCTGATCTGGGTAGAGTCTGGGTGGTATGATACGTCTTCCACTTATTAATGATGGATTTCACCGTACTCAAAGGGATAACGAGTGAATTATAAATCTTCTTTTAATGGTGCTTCTCCACCACTTTATGTCTGACTTATTTGGAAATCTCCTTGATCTTCATGTTTGCCTTGTTGGTTGACCAAATGAGTTGCACCATAAAACTTCCTAGACATTGTATGTAATGGTGAACTTCCTCATTTGACTTTGTATCTGTTTATTTGAAAAACAAGTTTCAACTAGAGGGGGAGCACTCGGGAGAGTGCAAAACCTCCGCCGCCAATACTGCTGGGTCATGCAAGTGAACCTTATATCTCATTCATTAAATATGATGTCAACAGTGCTGACAGAGTTATAGTTCTTTTCTCCATTTTTTTGGGGGGGAAGGGGGGTTGGAAATCACTTAAAACATGTAAATATGCCAAAAAAAATCGAAATTTTGTTGAAAAAAAAGTTGCAAAAATTTTTTTTTCTCTAACTATTTTTTTGGGGGGGTTGGAAATCACTAAAAAACATGTAGAAATGCAAACAAATTTTTTTCTTTTTTTTCGGGGGGGGTAACAATTTTTTTTGGGGTGGGTTGGAAATCACTTAAAATGTAGAAATGCAAAAAACAATTTTTTTTCTCAAACATTTTTTTTTGGGGGGGGGGTTGGAAATCACTTAAAATGTTGAAATGCAAAAAACAATTTTTTTTCTCTCACAATTTCTTTGGGGGGGTTGGAAATCACTTAAAACATGTAGAAATGCAAAAAAAAAAAAATTCTCTATTTTTTGGGGGGGTAACAATTTTTTTGGGGGGGGGTTGGAAATCACTTAAAACATGTGGAAATGCAAAAAATAAATTCTCCAACAATTTTTTTTTGGGGGGGTAACAATTTTTTTGGGGGTTGGAAATCACTTAAAACATGTAGAAATGCAAAAAAAAAATTCTCTCGCAATTTTTTTTGGGGGGGTAGGTTGGAAATCACTTAAAACATGTAGAAATGCAAAAAAAATATTTCTCCAACAATTTTTTTTTGGGGGGAGGTAACAATTTTTTGGGGGGGGGGTTGGAAATCACTTAAAACATGTAGAAATGAAAAAAAAAAATTTTCTCTAAATTTTTTTTTGGGGGGGGACCAAGTCCAAAATTTAATGGCATTATCCTTGGACCATACCTAACCCCCCCCACCAAGTTTCGTCGCAATCCGTCGAGGAGTTTTTCCGTAATACTGTCCACAAACAAACAAACAAACAAACAAACAGAAAGGGGTGAAAACAGTAACCTCCATCCATCTTCGAAGATGGCGAAGGTTAAAAATGTTACGCTGTTGATGTGATAACTGCAATGTCACTCAGACATCACAGAACCCAACTGACAAGTATCCATTTGATTGGTAGCTGACCTGTACAATCATTCATACTCGTTAAGCGCAAACCTTGGTCTGCAGTTGTTAGAGAATGAGCTGGATTCGGCACCACTCACAACATACCTACACGAAAGGAAAGGAAACCCAAAGGTGTATCCTGGCATTGGTGACCATGACAGGATCTGTCAGTGGTAAAAGACTTTACTGTGTCACAGAAACAGCAGATGAGGAAGCTCCTTTTACATGGCAGACGACATGTAAGCCACGGTACTGCAGTTGTGATCTGAGTTCAAATTGACCGCTCATCCATCTGCCATGGAGTTTGACAAGTAGATTGAGCGAGGCAAGCAGCTTGGACTGAAGAGAGAGACACCAATGGCATTTATTAAAGAACAGCAAGAGGCTGCAAAGGAAGATAAGGCTTGGGAACATGAGGAAAGAAAAACAGAGCATGAGGAACATGCACGCAAAGTGGAGGCGGAGTGTGGTGAACGCGCCTGGAAAGCCGAACGTATGAAGGAGGAAATGCGAATGAAGATTGAATTGGCAAGAATACAGTTAGAGATTGAAGCAGCTGCACATGCTTGTACCGCACCTGACAATGGTGATGTACGAGTAATGGCAAACGAGCCGAAGCTCCCAACATTTGAGGAGAAATCCGATGAGCTGTCCGCGTACCTTGAGAGATTTAAGCGCTTCACTGTGAGTCAACATTGGAACAAAGAAGACTGGGCAGTTAGTCTCAGCCCCCTTCTGACTCCAGGTGGATGGCAGTGCGCCCTCGGAGAATGCTCACGACTATGATTGCTTTAAAGTGCCCTAGATGAAGAGGTATGAACTTACAGAGGAGGAATATCACTGGAGGTTCAGAGAAATTAAACCAGACGAAGGTGAAATTGTGTTTCAGTTTGTGACACATTGGAGACACATGGTTTGTGACATGTTTCAGTTTGTGACACACGGTGCTTCACACAATGGACTTTGATGGCAAAGTGTGAACGCAGCTTTGAAGCATTAATCAACTTGTTGCTTCACGAACAGTTCCTTCGTGTGTGTTCTATGGACATGGCTCTGTTCATACTTGAGAGAGTAACTCAGAACACGGAAACAATGACAACCTTGGCTGAGCAGTATATTGAAGCACATGAAGGGTGTATTACTGGGAGGTCAGTCAAGAAGAAGGACGTCACAATGAAACCAAGGTCGGACAGCCCCAAGTTAGTCAAATGCGAGAGTGAATGCTTCTATTGTAACAACTAAGTCCAAATGATGGCCGAATATCAACCGAGGAAGGCAGCTCAGATGACGTTGCAACAGACGGCAGCCAGAGCGGTGCAGGACTTCCAGAGGAAAGATGTTATGTGCAGAGCAGAGCCGAAAGAGCAGTCTGCAACAGCTGTGCAAATGTCCTGAAGAGATCTGGGTGAAAAAAATGAGAATTTCAGTGAACACCTATGGTCTTCAGCAGTTGTGAGGACACCACCGCTGGCATCGCCACGGCAACACCACCGTGGATGAAGGCTACGTGGGTTCACTGAAAGTGACAGTACTGCAATATAGTGAAGCTGTGAAGCAAGACTTGGTGACTACAAGGCAGATGACTGACAAGGTCTACTCCTGCAAGCTGATTGATAGTACATTACGTCACTATCCAGTTGCATGTGGACCCACTGTACGATGTAGGAGAGGTAGAGGTCATGTGCATGGAGGACTCCATTTGTGATCTGGTGATCAGTAATACACCGGGAGCAAGAGAGGTCAAGGATCCAGACCCAAATTGGATTCCACAGCTGGCACAAGCAGCAGTGGCCAGGGTACAGATCAAGCGCAACAAGGATGACATCAAACCATTGAGGGTGTCACAATTTTACATCCTCAAGGTGACTGTGCAAGAGCTCGAGCAAGCTCAGAAGGAAGGTGTTTCACTTCATAGGTTGTGGAAGGAGGTGCAGGATAACAGAGATCAACAGACATGGGACAAGAGCAAGTACAGACTCGAAGTCCACAAATGTATCTTCCACCATATCTACGCAACTGACAAAACCGAGGTGAAACAAATCATGGTTCTGACTCAATATCGGGAGGCCAAGATGAAATTGGCACATGAATCAATTGTTGGAGGTCATCATGGAGCAAAGAAGACAACCAACAGAGTAACCAGAAACTTCCATTGGTCAGGGATAACCAGTGATGTCAGCAGATTCTGCAAGTCCTGCGACATCTACCAGAGGACCATCCCCAAAGGGAGGGTTTCCAAGGTACCATTGGGAACCATGCCATTGATAGAGGATCCCTTTTGCAGAGTGACCATGGACCTGATAGGACTGTTGCCCCCAGTGTCTGATAAGGGCAACTGGTACATCTTGACCATTGTGGACGACGCCACTAGGTACTCTGAAGCAATTGCTCTCCCCAAGATTGAGACGGAGAGAGTCGCGGAAGCACTGCTGGAAGTCTTCTCCCGATTCGGACTCCCACAAGAGGTACTGAGCGACCGAGGTACTCAATTTACATCGGACTTGATGAAGGAGGTGTCGACTCATTGCGGTGAAGAAATTCTTCACGACATCATATCACCCAAGGTGCAATGGACTTTGTAAACGGGTCAATGGAGTTCTGAAGAGCATGCTGAGAAAGATGTGTGAAGAGTGACCACGTAATTGGGACAGGTACCTGCAGGCGATGCTGTTTGCTTTCAGAGAGGTGCTTCAAGCAAGTACTCGGTTCTGACCATTTAAGCTACTCTATGGATGAACTGTAAAAGGGCCCATGCAGTTGTTGAAGGAACTGTGGACTGGAGTGAATACGTCGGAGGTTCATAATGTCGACCAATATGTCTTTGACTTGCGTAATCAACTGGAGGACACTTGTCGACTGGCACAAGAAAGTCGTCTACACGCAGCTCAAAGCAGTCAGAAGCATTTCCATCATTAGAAAACCAGAGACAGAAAGTTCAAGGTTGGAGACAGAGTTTTATTGCTTCTACCAACGGAGTACAACAAGTTGATGCTCCAATGGCAAGCATCACATGAAGCACAGGAAGTAGTCAATCAGATGTATGACAAGATCTGTGTCAAAGGCAAGCCCAAAATTTACCTTGCCAACCTTTTGAAGTTGTATCATGAGAGAGCTGACAAAGCAGCTGATGTCATGTTACAACCAGATGTGGCCAGTATGGGGGTCATCAACCCAGAGCTGGATGGTGATAAAGAATGTGTCTTGGCGAATGAAGACTTGCTGGAATTGAGACCCAGAGCTGACGGAGAGACACACAAGGATGTCAACATCAGTGATGATCTGCCAGCAAGGCAAGGAGAGGAAGTCCAGGAGTTACTCCAGGAGTTTGTGGATGTCTACACCGGAATCCCAGGTACTACCAACCTGGAGGAGCATAAGATTGAGACCACCACGAATGAGCCAGTCAGAGTGAAGTAGCGCCAAATGCCGTGTGCTATGCAAGCTGTGATCAAGGAGAAAGTGCAAGCTATGCTGGAAGCAGATAACATTGAATCAACAAAAGCAGCCTACAACTCGCCGGTGGTGATTGTGAGGAAAAAGGATGGATCCAACCGTTTCTGCATTGACTTTCTGAGATTGAACTTGGTCACAAAGTTTGACACTGAACCCATGGGGAACCCTGAAGGTATCATGGCAAAGCTGAAGCGAGATCAGTATTTTACAAAGATTAACCTCAGCAAAGGTTACTGGCAGATTCCTATGGAGGAAGTCTCAAAGGAAAAGACAGCATTTGTAACCTCAGATGGCTGCTACCAATTTAAGATGTCGTTTGGCTTGGAAAACTCAGCGGCAACCTTCAATTGAATGATGAGGAAGATACTGCAGAATTTACATAACATCGACCACGACGTGGATGACATCGTGACGCACACGGTCAGATGGGGAGACCATATCAAAACACTGCAGTAACTTTTTGAGCAGATCAGGGAAGCCGGTTTGACTCTTCAGTCTTCCAAGTGTTGCAATGTATTTCACACACTGGAGTTTGTGAAACACTGAGTGGGAAAGGGTAAGGTACAGATGAAGGAAGTGATACTCATCTGCATCAGGAACACCCCCAGTACCGATGACCAAAAGACAGGTGAGATCAATACTGGGCTTGGCGTGGTGCTATGGGAGGTTCATACCGAACCACGCAGACAAAGTTGTGCCCCTCACCAAAAAAGGGTCAGCCAAACCAGATTCCAGGGGAGGCATTCCAATAGAGGGTATTTTAAAGGATCAAGAACCCTCTTTGCAAGGTCTCTGCACGACGGATGCCCGACTTTGCCAGACCATTCATTGTGCAAGCGGATGCATCCAACGTCGGAATCGGAGCTGTGTTGTTGCAGAAATACGAGGACGGAGTCTTTCCTGTAATGTATGCCAGCAAGAAAGTTCTGGCTCTGGAAAGGGCGATAAATTGTGAATGTCTCGCTATCATGTTTGCCATTAAGAAATTCCAGAAATTCCAGAATTCCATCCATGGATGAGAGTTCATCATCCTAACTGATCATCAGCCCCTGTCACACATACAGAAGTGCAAGATTGACAGTGTGAGGATAATACAGTGGGCGTTGTTCCTACAGAATTATCAGTTATGTATTCAAGCCATTAAGGGATCCGAGAATGTGGGAGCTGATTGCATGAGTCAACTGTGATTGTTTATTTTTGGTTTGTGTTTGCACCCTCTAATTTTAACTGACTTTTTTTTTTTAAATGTATTTGCAAAAATATATTTTTCAAAATCAAAAATAATCAAATCAAATTCAAAATCAAAAAATCAAAAATATTTTTCTATAGGTGGGGCATATTTGTCAGTTAAAAGCGAGATGTTATGGACAGTAAGCATTGGTTGTAGTATTTGTGGATAAGCAATGATAAATGCCGATAAAGTGAAAATTGCAATTGACGGTTATACATTATGTTAGAAGAAAAAAAATGCTGCAGCTTTCATCGGTGAATTGTTTTAGAAACTGCTTGATGTAATGAGCTAACTTTGACTGCGGATGGCAGTATTGTACTGCAAACTGCTTGGTGAGATTCATGAAGATTCTGGAATGTTCTGAGACGAAACTTCCAGTATTGATGAGAATCACATTTGCTGGAAGACATGGGATTATTCTGTGTTACTACATAAACCCGCGAGAAGGAAATGTAGAGAGACGGGTGACATGTGACGAGATGTGTGTATCGATCATCCCCGTGCTCAAGTTAACTCTGATGAGTGAACAAGGTGTTAATATCCCGAGTGCTTGTTAACGTGTGGAGCTGATTATAATCAGCTTGATTAAAATTCATGAAGACAGTGTTTTCGGGAAAGAACTCCTTTGATCTCAATCACCATGGGCGGGCCAGCGCACGAGAGAGAACAACGCAATGCGAGTCGATCAATGGACAGCCCCGATGGACAATGCAAGGACATTGAGTGAGACAAAGGCGACAGGACACGATCGTTCGACAACCCGGGTGAATACACGTGTGTTGGGCCGGCAGGACAGGGAAACTGGGTGGAAACAACTCAACACAGGAATCATTGTTGGACATTTTTTGTAAAGGTGAACTTCCTCATTTGACTCTGTGTCTGTTTATTTGAGAAACAAGTTTCGAAAACGTTACGCTGTTGATATGGTAACGGTAACATCACTCAGAAGAAGTCACAGACCCCAACTGACAAAGATCCATTTGATTGGTAGCTGACCTGTATGATCAGTCACACTCATGAAATGCATACTTTGGTATATATATATATATATATATATATATATATATATATATATATATATATATATATATATATATATATATATATATATATATATATATATATATATATATTCTCCTTGTGATGGGATGAGGGATATCCCTCGAAGGCCGATACTGTCCAATGTCCATGGTGCGATCAGCACAACATGAACTTGCCAAGTGGTTGGGAGAGGTATTACAACCAGTATTGGATTCACTTTCTCATTCCGTGGTGAAGGATTCCTTCACATTTTCAGAATCGATTCACTTCACATTTGCAGGTCCCATTCGCACATCTGGCGCGACATGGCCGAGCTGCGGAATTGCCTCGCACCGAATCGAGGATATTCCACTCGAATGCATTTGTGATCTTACCTCATCCTTGCTTAGGAGGTGTCAATCTGTCGCCAAAGATAGAAGAGGTCCAATCAAGTACTAATATTAACCTCATCTGTGAAGCTCATTCTTTTGTTTGTGCACTTTAAGTCAGTTTAACTTCCGGTTCTGGTTCCGGTTCCGTTTCTGGATTTTGAGCGACGGTGGCGGTTCCTCTTCAGGGTCTCTGCTGACTTTCTCAAAGATAACATATCCGGTCATTTTTGTCGCGTTTTAACTGTCATTTTGTTTTCTCTGTGTTTACTGTGTGTTTCTCATTCGGTCTTGTGTTAAAACTTGTGCTAATTGTTGAGTCTTCGTTGTCTTTTCATTTCGGGATTTCTTGATGCAGTTGCGAAACCAATGGTACTTAACAGAAACTTATTCCCGTTTGTGTGCATGACCGTTTTATTGTATTTTCACCTTATTACCATCGGTTTTTATTTTCGCCACTTTTCCATCCACCCTCCTTCTATCCCTCTCAACGATACAATCTATTTCATGTCTTAAAATATTTTTTTAAAATACAACAAAAAAATACCTTTCCCTCACTTAATACTTTCCCCATGTAACCACGTGCCTTGCTGTCCCAACTCTTCTTACTCCTTCTTCCAATCTCCCATCTTCTCTCTCTCCTTGGTTACTCACTCCTCCAGAAAGACAGACCTGACCCTCGTCCTTTCAGCAGAGTTGCTCTCTTCATCAAAGATTATTCCTCACTCTCCATGCACTGCCCTCTCTCCCCTACACCCCCAGGAATACCTCTGGCTGTGGCTTCCCCTCCAGTACCACCTCATGTTTATATGTGTGCTGTATCATCCACCAAACAGTGATGACTCAATTAACATCTCGCTCTCTGAAAACATGGACCAACTTCTACCCTCAATTTCCAACTCTCTCTTCCTCATATGTGGTGACTTCAAATGCCATCATGCCAGTTGGCTAGGTGTGGGTACCTCTCTCTCCTGCCATGGCACTTCAGCAAAAGACTTCTTTGACTCATTGCGACTGACACAATCTGTCAACTTCCCAAAATAGATCTCAACCAACAGTACTCCATCTCTTCTGGATCTGATTTTGACCAATCTCTCTTAAAATATCTGCTGTTCTTCCTCCACTTCAATTGGTTCATCTGACCACATGCTTGTCAAAGTAGACATCTCTCTGGCTGTTATTAGAGAATCACCTCAGCACCGTCGAGTCTGGCATTTCACTCAGGCCGACTGGCAGGGACTTCAAGCAGCCATCAAACTTCTACACTGGTTTCCCATCTCTACTTCCTCTGACATCAACTCATCATGGCAATTCTTTCAAAGAAACTTGCTCTCTCACATGCACAGATTTATCCCATCCCGTCTTCTGTTGTCCTACCCTTCCTCCCGCTCATGGTACACTGAAACTTGTGGTGAGGCACTTGTCCTGAAACAACTTGCCTTCGCCTCATGGAAGGCTAATCCAACAGAAGGTAATCTCAGTTCCTTCTACAAAGCTCGCAAAAAGTAAGTGTCTACTTACTCTCAGGAGAGACAGAAAACTACATATTTTGATGCTCAAGTCTGAACTCTCAAGCCTGTCTCCCTCCTCCAAATCCTGGTGGTGTCTAGTTAAGTCTGTTTCTGGTGTATGTTCCCCCTGCCCCCCATCCACTCCCTTATCTCAAAGGGTGGTACAGCTGACACTGCATGTGAAAAACCTCAATGCCGAAACTCCATGTTTGCTTCTAAATTGTGTGCCCCAAACCCATCGTACCTAGTCATACCCAGCTGGTCCTGGTCCTTTCTGAACCAACCTTACCCAGTCACACCCAGCTGGTCCTGGACTCTGTGTCTTTTTCTCCTGACAAAGTGGAGAGTTTGTTGTCAAACCTTGACTCAGATTCTGCAACCGGTCCAGATGGCATCAGCCCACGTGTCCTAAAAACCTGCTCTGATGCTCTTGCTCACCATCTCTTTATTATATTCACCCTCTCATTTACTCAAGTTCATCTGCCGTCTGCTTGGAAATCAGCAAACATGACCACTCTGCATAAAAAAGGTACAAGAACAGATACCTGCAAATACAGACCAATCAGCCTTCTATCAATCAGCAAGGATATGGAATCCATCATTGGTTCAGACAATAAATCCTTTGTATTCTCCATGGCTTGATTTCCGATCATCAATTTGGATTCAGACAAGATCACTCTACCCTGGATATGCTGCTTCTGCTCTCCCAACAATGGATGGAGGTCCTCAATGCCAGACATTAAATCAGAACCATCTCCCTAGGCATATCGTGTGTTTTCGATACGGTGTGGCACCCTGCCCTGCTTACCAAAATCTTTTCCTATGGTATCAAAGGACATCTGCACTCATGGATCGCAGACTCCCTCTCCTGTCACAGCCAACATGTGGCTCTCAATGGAGTTCTACCATTCCCTCTTCCTGTCCATGAGGTAGTTCCTCAAGGTAGCATTCTGGGCCCTGTTCTTTTTTCTGGTTTTCATCAATGATCTCTCCGAGTCTTGGGAAAATCCTCTATGTCCCTTTGCTGATGACTCCCCCCTCTGCCGTATCATCGGTCACCCCTCAGACCGGCAAGCAGCAGCTTCTTCGCTCACTGCAGATCTGGATAAAATCACAAACTGGTCCAACACGTGGAACATGTCTTTCAATCCGGACAAATCTCACACTCTCACTATGTCTCTCCAAAAGGACCATTTAGAAACCTCCCCCCCCCCATCCACTTTCTCAACAATCCTTTGGAAGAAGTCCTTTCTTTCAAGCTTCTGGGTCTCACTATCTGCCATGACCTTTCCTGGGAAAGCCACATTTCAAACCTCGCCTCCAAAGCCAGTAGCCGACTGAGAATTATCCGTCATGCAAAGTTCTTTCTTGGCACACCTGAGCTCCTGACCACTTACATAGCTTTTGTCCACAGCCTGATGGAGTACTGCTCTCCCCTCTGGACTGGTGCTCCTGCCTCCCACCTTTCTCGGCTTCACGCTGTGGAAACCAAGGCATTTCGGATCATTGGCATCTCCCGCAATGAGGCTGAGTCTTTGCGCCTCTCACTCAATCACCGCAGGTTGGTCTGTGGTCTTTCTGTCTTCTACCGTCTCCTCTCCAGCCTCACGCCCCCTCCCCCCTGCTCTCTCTGCGATTTGTCCCCACCACATTTCCGCAGGGCGCTCAAGGTCCGCCAACAACCCCCTTCTGGTAAAATTAACAAAATCACGAATCACTGCTCACCTTCACTCTTTCATTCCTCTTTTTCCCCACCTTTGGAATAAACTCCCTCACTCTATTCAATCCCATTCTTCCCTCCAGGCCTTCAAAACAGCTGTTCACCACCACCTCTTATCATCTCCTATCTAAATCCTCGATCTTTTCTACCCCCGTTAATCCACCCAAGCCCACCTCCTTCAAATTCCCTGCTTTCCTTCCTAAAAGTCCCTGTAATGTCCATCTTGTATTCCCCACATTCCCCGTCCCATCCCTCTCCCTTCCACAGATCTCCTAATGTCTCTGTTGGCACTGTTTTGTCCTTCCCACTCCCACCCCTCTTACCTCATGCCCCCCTTGCTGTGCGTTGTGTGTTCGCTCTCACATGAGCCTCGACAAGGTATACAAAAAAAAAAAAGCTTTTGTCCACAGCCTGATGGAGTACTGCTCTCCACTTGGGCTGGTGCTCCTGCCTCACCTTTCTCGGCTTCACGCTGTGGAAACCAAGGCATTTAGGATCATTTAGGACCCGAAAGTCTCTGTATTGTCCATCTTGTTTTCCCTGTGGACACTGCACCATCCCTCTCCCTTCCACAGATCTCCTCATGTCTGTTCCCCACTGTTTTTTCCTTCCTCCTCCCACCCCTCTTGTCTCCTGGCCCCTTGTTGTGCATTTCTGTGTGTTAGCTCTAATACGAGCCTTGACAATGTATACAAAATAAGAAAAAATAAAAAGTGAGAAGGTGTTTCATAATGCCGATTCACAATGCAAATGTTTTCATCCGTGGGAATGTTGTTTCTGGGAAATAATCAGCTTTGAATAAATTAATAATAAAACAATTGCTTCTTTCATCAAATGAGTTTAAATTTATGTAAATCAATGAAACAAAAATCCTCAATGCTACATTATAGAAGTTTGAAGCTCTTCATTAATGTTTTGGCATCACTTTGGCCTGCTCATTGTTTCCACCTGAACAATTGGCTCATGATGTTCAAAACCCAGGTTCAAATCTCATTTACTGTTTGTATTTGTCTATTAATTGTCTACCCACCTCGTTGTAATTCCCCCTAAGGTAACTAATTGTCTTTGCCCTGCATGCAGATTATACACAAGCTCCATTATGAGCCTTGGGCTGGTCTCAAAAACCAGCCCTATAATGGACGCCGTCCATCATTTCAAATGATTGCTTGAAAAAGACAAAACCACTCACAGCCAATGAGACCTTTGTTCATAGCTCTGTGGAATGTTTTTGTTTGCATTGTCAAGGCTTGTGTAGGAGCTCAAAGTAAGGAGTAGGCTACTGGTGTCCTCTCTGTGCGAGTGCCACTGGATCACATTTGTCTGTCCTGTAATATGTGGAATCTAAATCTCTCAACATTACTGGTATTTCCCACAACGAGGCTGAAGCACTGCATGGTCTGTTGCTCTCAAATCCCAGCCAGATCTGTTGACATTGCAATTTTCTTTTCACCACCTCTCCTACAATCTAGCTGCCTTTGCTATCTCAACCGCCAGATGGTCCCTAACTCTTGCAGGACACACACATTTTTCAACTCGCTCCCTTCTGGTTAAACTACCAAAATCTGACTTACTGCATATTTCAGCTCTCTTGTTCCTCTTTTCTTCCATTTGTGGAATCACTTTCCTGAGGCGAGTCAATCAATTCTTCCCTCCAAGACTTCAGGAAGGCAGTGCAATCCCATCTCATGTAATCCCCATACATAACAATATTTTCGACCCCCTTATAACTCCACTTAACCAAATTATCTTCCTTCTCAATTAGTTTCTTCCTCTTCTCTCTCTTTTCTTATCCTGTTTGTTCATTTCCTTGCTTGTTTTATCCAACTATTGCGTCCAACTTTCTCGCTCTTCCACAATCCTTGACTTTGTATAAAAAAACTACTGCCCCACTGTTGGTGTGTTTCCTATTTACCCTCTGCCAGGGCATGGCATTGACATTAGACACGGCGGCCATTGCCACGATGCCTTCCTGTTTGGCTGCAATGCCGTTACAAAAATTATTGGGTATATGGCCACTCTGGCTGTATCTTCCTTAATTCCAAACGCGATGCACTCTTTCCTTTTTTTCTATTACAGAAAGCATTACCGGTGAAAGTGGGGCATATATATGTATATATATATATATATATATATATATATATATATATATATATATATATATATATATATATATATATATATATATATATATATATATATATATATATGGTAGTCGATATAGTCGAAAAAAAAAATCTCAAAAATTTTTTTTTCAGATTTTTCTTTTTGTACCCTTATTATCAGTATTTCCGTCGATATGTTTGTCTGTCTGTCTGTTGGCTGCTCTGAGAGCACCCTTATTCTGGACATTTCCATCTATCTGTCTGTCCGCAAAAATTTGGATAAGCCTCGGGGCTAAACCACTCAACCGATTACAATGAAATTTGGTAGGTAGGACAAATATTTCTGGAAATTGTGTGCTTTCGAATATGGGACCCCGGGCCCTAGCATCAGCCGTTTAAAGTGGTCAAAAAATCGAAAAAAAAAAAAAAAATAGAAAAATCGAAACATTGTTCTGTTGCTTAATCTATCTCGCTCCCTTCATGCCAATTTGCAGGCCAAACAAAAAATATTTGTAGGAGGAGATAGGTTTTGGCCGAGTACATGTCAAACATTTCAGAAACGGTTAATTGCGAATATCTCGAAGAAAAAGTCTGATTTTCATGAAACTTGGGTGAAATGTGTACAATGTGGCTCACATGTACACAGAAATTAATGGTTGCTATGCACACCTCCCTTGCTTTGCAACAGCTAAAATACTTCATCGTACATCGTACAGTTATTGTGGACTGTACAAAAAAAACAATAGCTCTGAAACTGGACCTCCGAGAGACCTGTTTTTTTGTGCCGAAGGAGAATGTCTTACAGCATCATATAAAAAATAAAATCTTGAGCGAATAGATAAATGGAATTACCAGGGCTGCCATTTGTTAGAGTCTCTTTGGAAACATGCCTGAAATTTCACAAGGCGGGTTTCTGGGCGCAAACTGAGAGGGCTGTGATAATCATATTTATTGTGCTAAATTGATTGATAGCATGTACATGAATATCGGCTAGTCGCGTCGGCCAGTTTTCCATCTCGAGCGAGCAGCCATGTCACCTACTGGCTTGTTTGTATGTATGTCTGCTCGGTCCAGTGCTCCGTTAATACAATGGCGATTTCGATGAAACTTGGTTGGTAGGTTCATACCATGACCTAGTTGTGTGCAAATGAGAACCGTTGCTCTGGACACCACCGTTGCCGAGCAACGGGACTTTGAACTTTTTGAAAAATCATAAAAAAATATATTTTTTCGAAAATCAAAAATCGGGCCATGAGTGACTGGGGGCATTACATTCAGCCATATTGTCAAAAATTTCCAGCTGGATCCTATGAAAACTGTCGGAGAAGATAGACTTTGAATGAACCCTGGTCGAAAACAATAAAAACACGAAGTTCGTTATATCTCAGAGACTATGAGTCAAATATACATGAAACTGGTATGGTGGGTTCATGGTATGTCCTAGTCACGTGTGAGAAAGAACCGTTGCTATGGACCCATCCATTGCCTAGCAACGGCCGACTACCCCATGTTCACCTACCGGCTTGTATATGTGTGTGTGTGTGTATGTGTGTGTGTGTGTGTGTGTATATATGTGTGTATATGTGTGTGTGTGTGTGTGTATATATATATATATATATATATATATATATATATATATATATATATATATATATATATATATATATATATATATATATATATATATGTGTATGTGTATGTGTATGTGTATGTGTATGTGTATGTGTATGTGTATGTGTATGTGTATGTGTGTATGTGTATGTGTATGTGTATGTGTATATATATATATATATATATATATATATATATATATATATATATATATATATATATATATATATATATATATATATATATATATACTGTATATGTATACATCGATATGTATGTATATATACACATATATATGTATATATCAAGTCGTATAACACCAGGCGGTTGACTCAGCCTGTCATCCTTCCGAGGTCGGCGAAATGAGTACCAGTGTACTGGGCCGGTGTATACCCCGGTTAAAAAATAGGTGTACCAGATCCCTGTGCCGTAAGCGGCGACTACGGTTGCGTCAGGAAGGGCATCCGGTGTAAAACATGTGCCAAATCACTATGCGGATCATATGGATGATCCGCTGTGGCGACCCTTAACGGGAGCAGCCGAAATAAGAAGAAGAAGATAGATATATATATATATATATATATATATATATATATATATATATATATATATATATATATATATATATATATATATATATATATATATATATATATATATATATATATATATATATATATATATATATATTATGCAGAAATACCGGGTGTAGTGGCGTGCGCCTGTAATCCGGCTACTCGGAGGCTTGGGTTGGAGGATCGCTTGAGGACGGGAGCTCTGCGCTGGGCCGCGCTATGAGAGGGTGGAAGGCAGCCGGGAATCATGGTGAAACCCAATCCTTATCCCTGTGTCGTAAGAGGCGACCAAGGTTGCGTCAGGAAGGGCATGCGGCACAAAACGTGTGCCAAATCAGTATGTGGATCATAACGGATGATCTGCTGTGGCGACCCCTAATGGGAGCAGCCGAAAGACGAACAACAACATATACGATATGCAGAAACTGACTGTTCGGCAAGGGTTTGATTACCCCATTGTATACTGTCGGTATGTTGATGATAGTTTTGCTTTGTTTGAGTCTCGGACAGCATGTGACAATTTCCAGGCATGGATCATCATGAGTCTTTGGCCCTCTCACTCAATCAACGCAGGTTGGTCGGTGGTCTTTCTGTCTTCGACAGTCTCCTCTCCAGCCTCACCCTCCCCCCTGCTCTTTCTGCAATTTGTCCCCACCACATTTCCGCTGCACCTCACTATCTGCCATGACCTTTCCTGGGAAAGCCACATTTCAAACCTCGCCTCCAAAGCCAGACAAAGGTGCAGCGCTGAAGTTCACCACAGAGCTGGAATTGTCAAACACGTTACCGTTTTTGGACATGTTTTTTGATAGATCCAACCTTGGTTTCACAATATCCGTCTACCGGAAGCCGACTTTCACAGGGCAGTATACTCGGTGGGACTCCGACCGCTTCACCAGAAACAAAATCGCCTTGATCAATATCTTGGTTAACAGAGCACAGAGGATTTGTTCACCTTGTAATCTTCCTGCTGAAATTGACAAAATCATGAATATACTCGGTGAGAATGGTTATCCTGAGCTTTAGTTAAGAGATATGTGCACAAGTTTCTAAACACGATAAAAGATCGGAAGATTGGTCCGGACAAATGTCCAGTCTCTATCAGGATGCCCCGGAAAGGGCAATCATCACGAAGGTTTGAAGTACAAATCAAACATTTTGTATCCAACATGTTTCTGGCTGTGCAACCCCGAGTAATCTTTACCTCTCGCCGTTTGCTGACATCAGTCAACAAGGATGTGTCACCCACCTCACAAACCAGCAATATTTTTTATGAGTTTTAGTGCCGATGTGAAGCTCGGTACATGGGCCGCATAACACTAAATTGGCTGATCGGATCAAACAACACGTCCCTTTGGCGATTCGAAGAAAGATTGTGAGGGTTCGAACACAACCAGTGCGGGCATGCAGAAATATCCAGCATCCACCGGCCACTGTACCTGCTTCATCTGCCATTGCACAGCACCTGGTTGCCAACCTCATCTGTGCAGACCAGTACAATGCAGATATGTTCAGGATATTGAGCCGAGGTCGGAGCTCGTTTCATTTACGTATGTTGGAAGCAAACTTCATCCTCACCACCGATCCAATACGATGTCATCAAAAGGAATTTGTACGATCTCTGTGTCTCTTTCAGCATGGAAAGATCAAGGGAAGTACGGTAACAAATGGTGAATGGACCTCAGGAGAAACCCATTCCCCCTCTCTCCAGGAGGTGGTTGCAAACATCAATCTTCGACGAACTCTGCTCCAGCCAATGGGAGCTCGAGGTGAAGATGATGAGCCGACCAATGGGCATTCGGATTAACATGTATGATCTGGTTATATATATATATATATATATATATATATATATATATGTATATATATATGTATATATATATGGCATGTATATATATATATGGCATGTATATATATATATATATATATATATATATATATATATATATATATATATATATATATATATATATATATATATATATATATATATATATATATATATATATATATATATATATATATATGTATGTATATATATATATATATATATATATATATATATATATATATATGTATGTATATATATATATATATATATATATATATATATATATATATATATATATATATATATATATATATATATATATATATATATATATATATATATATATATATATATATATATATATATATATATATATATATATATATATATATATATATATATATATATATATATATATATATATATATATATATATATATATATATATATATATATATATATATATATATATATATATATATATATATATATATATATATATATATATATATATATATATATATATATATATATATATATATATATATATATATATATATATATATATATATATATATATATATATATATATATATATATATATATATATATATATATATATATATATATATATATATATATATATATATATATATATATATATATATATATATATATATATATATATATATATATATATATATATATATATATATATAGTGAGTCAGAAGTAGCGCCCGATTTCTGTCAGTTGATTGTTTGTTTGCCATTTGTATTACAGTAAACAAGAAGGTAGAAATAAATAAATGACATGTTTATCTAACCATTTATTCAAGAAAAAATTATTACCGAACTGTACTAAGCTGTTTTACTTGCAATTTTCAAAGTGCCCTCCCCCGTGATCGATGAACAATTGCAGCTGAGCAGGCACAGAGCGGCACACACGTCTGCAGAGTGCGATATCAATTTCCTCAAACTTTGCAGTGATTTGAGCCTTCAATTCCTGAATGGTACAAGGTTTTTCATGATAAACAAGGTCTTTCATGAGCCCCCAAAGAAAGAAATCTGGAGGTGTAAGGTCTGGGGAGCGTGCCAGCCACTCGACTGGACCGCGGCGGCCGATCTACTTTCTGGGATAAAATTAATAATCTGAAAGACAATTATTAACAACATGACTTCCCAGAAAGAATCTGACAGCTGAAAAAACAGAACTCGGGTGCTACTTTTGACTCACCTATATGTATATGTTGCTCTATTCGCCTTCAACAAAATTCTCCTTTGATGGTTCTATATTTTTTACAAGCTGTGATGATATTTTTAGGCTGCATTAACGGTGGGTCCCAGTACTTCAGTTTGCTTTACTCGTGCACACACCACTTCTGTAGGAAACATGTTGTTGATTGTGCCGCCCTAAATCAGGTATGTGTTTACATTGCGATAATGTATAAATGCAAAGTTGGTCAATATTTGAGAAAAGTAGGGAGCCATACAAAAAGCTTAAGTATCGCGAACCGCATTTGCTGTTAGGGTTTTTCCTGACAGCAATGGTGGAGTCATCATAAATCGTCATCATAAAATATGATGGCAATGGTGTGCGAGATTGTGAACTGCTTAAAAAAAAACTGGAGAAGAAGAAAAAGAAGAACAAGAAGAAGAGGAAGGAGAAGATAAAGCTGGATACAATAGTATACACGTTCAAAAAGAAAGCTGCAGTCGAAATATGTCCCGATGGCAAACCACATCGTCCCCGTTCCAAATCTGCATCCCATGATGGTGATGCTGAAGATGAAGATTAGTCTGACAATAATAATGACTATGATCTTGAGGAAGACAAAGATAGCAATAAAAGGTGTTGTGAAATTGAGGAGAGTGAGGATGTGGAGGAGGAGGAGGAGGAGGAGGAGGAGGAGGAGGAGGAGGAGGAGGAAGAGGAGGAGGAAGAGGAGGATGGAAATGCTGCTGATTGTTGAATAAATGAAAAGTTTGCGAAGTAAATGTTGATGGAAGCAATGATAAATTTATGCACCTGGTTTGCAATTTGGATGAATGAAAATACACGGCTCTTCAGAAAAAGCACAATTGAGAGTTGCTGCAATCCTTTGAATTTTGTTGTGATTAATTTCTTCATTTTGTGCACAATTTCAGCATGCTGTTCAGAAATCATCGTTTTTGGTAAAAAAAAAAAAAAAAATTCACAATTATTTGTATCTATTGCTGCATTTTTTATGTGGCCAGAAGAACCCATGAACTTTTTTTGCCATTTCAGCCTTGGTGCTCTTCATAAAGGTAAAACAAGCCATGCCCTTCAAACCGTGAATTCTGTGTCATGTCTCTGCCTTGAATAAAAAAGAAAGGTAAATATCAAAAAAAGAAAATGTTTCCTGCAATGAAAGAGTTCAATTTTTTTATCAGTCTTTTCATGGAGGACAAAACCAGGAATCCCAAAAAAAATACAATGATAAAAAATACACACACAACGCTGAGTCAGTCATACATGGAGAATAGCCATAAAATTGCAAGAAAAACCCAAAGATAAGAGACGCAATTTTATTAGTTCTTCCTTACTGTATCTTTTCTCTTCTTTAATGGCAACGATTATTCCCAAGTTCTTGTGGGGTTGTCTGGGGGAAGCTTGGCCCAAGGATTTCACAAACCAGATCACCAGGCCTGACGTTCGACGAACAAAGAACTTGGAATTTGGACATCGTGCCGGCGAAAACCTGCCTACCCTTCGTGAAGGACACAATGGGTCCATAACATCCACTAAATAATGCTGGTAGATGGGACTCCAAGTTTATCATCCCTCCGAGGGACGGCACACACATTGATGAATAGCCCTGCTTGTGAAACACCTGGATGACAGCTTATAGCTGTGTCGGGATTCAAATCCAGGCTAGAAAGCTTCGAGGTGAGTGCGTGTACCTCTCGAAACTACTGTATCTTTTATACTGCAACATTTGTTACATGACCAATTTATTTTTCAGTAAATAAATTAGTTTTATGTTTACATTTGTGCCCTGTAACAGTTTAATCAAATCGACACTGATGAACTCAATTTTTTATTATTGAAGACCTCACCTTGGGAACTTTCTGAAATTAACCTCAGTCTGGCAAAGCTCTTATTGCATGTGATGATAATTGTCATTTTTATTCTCTTCATTGGCAAACGTCTGTCATGTTTGTATAATCAGCAACTCCTTGTGTTTGCTCATTTTATTTCATGTCATCTTAACGGTGGTTTTTCATGGTGTTTTCTCTCACCTAACTCATGTTTGACTGCCTTTCATCTCAAACGAATGTCTTTCCCTTTAAAATACTAGACAAAAGCTATTAGATGTCAAATTGAAAACAAACAACCCAAGGTGGTTTTGCCAAGTTTCCTATGTCAATATTGTGTGACTCTCAAGTCAAAAGGTACACCCTTGAGCAAGTAGCGTCATGAAATGATGTAGTGGTAAGCCATCACAACCTAAAGCGTGACTATTGTTTTGTTTTTGTCAACATCTGAATACATTAAAAACAGACTTTATGGGGCACAGTGCATCAGCAACATAAATACATAACTGTATCCTCAGAAAAGTTGATATTATATTTGCAATCCTTACCTGATTCGTCCATGGTCAGACACCGCTTACGCCCCTTTCTTTTGGGCACAAGTGATGTTCCGGGCCCCATGCGCATGTCATCGTCTTCCTCCTCTTCCTCTTCTTCCTCATCTTCAGTCTCAAAATCACTCTCCCCAGGTAGTGAGGACCGAAACAGATCAGCTCGGCTCATGGCCGCTGTGCGGCCTCCCACACGGCGCTGCCTCCTCTGTGGCCCATTTCTCCACACCCAGCCTTGTCGTTCCTCTCCAATGATGTCATCATCTTCATCGTCATCGTCATCCTCTGCTTCTTCTTCGTCCTCTTCTTCCTCATCTTCCTGTGCCTACAAAACACAGTTGTGTTTCAAAAAAACAGGACACAAAAAAGTCGTCGCCGACTCACACCTCAATTTATGGTTACACGTTTTTTTGAGGAGAAATTAGAGAAATAAAATAAAATAAAAGTTATGATCAAGGGTACATTTTGTTCTGGAGATATTACTGAAACTATCTATGGAAAGACAACTTTGGAGAAATGGTAAAGCAGCAACTACTTGAAAAGTAATGTTCTTTCTGAAGTCAACATCTGAATATTAATCAACATCAATTGTTGCTCAAAACGTTTCATTTTTCTTAATTTTGAATCTTTTTTTTTTCAACATCTGGGATAGAAAAATGAAGGCACCACCGACTGGTAAATCCAGGTGAGGTTCAAGTCGAACGTTTTGACGACCCAGTGGTCTTTATGTGGAGATGACCAGGCATCATGCGTCCATGTTAAGCATCCTCAGAATGGGGACAGGCTTCACGTGACTTCACTTCAACATCTGGGACACTACTTAGAATGTATTCTTGTGAAAGCCGAAGAACACAGATAGAATGTTCAACATAATCAACAAAATGCAACTAACATGGACAAAACACATGATGTTGAGATGTTACAGAAACACGCTCTTGTGCAAGGAGTGAGGAGCAATTGTTTAATATTTTTTCCTTTTATTATTCGAAACACTTTAAAAACAAAGGACTACTACTTAGTTTAAACTTTTTTTTTAATGAAAAACACAAATCGTTCGGTTCCCATCATGGAAAGGGCTCTGGGCGACATAATTGCTGATACATACACCCTCAGAAAACTAATGCTCTCCACTCAACATTTCAATACAGCCATTATAAATTCCAGTCTAACTGTAACTCTAAGGAGACATAAAAATACATTATTAAACTTCCAAGATTACAAAAAAAAGACAATCATTTCAAAGCAGCAGCTTACAAACAAGATAAAATGGGGGAAAATACCTTGAAAATAAAAAATAAATGGTTTCAAACACATGTTAAGTGATCAGTCCCACTTCCACCCCCACATCCTCCTATTCACCTCCACTTTGTGCATATGTATACAATGTTCGAAACATTTTATGCCCTCCATCACTCCTCCCTCACCCTCCAGCTACTTGGATGTAAAAACAAAATAGCTGATGGCTCCCTCGACCTGGAGAAAAATGTACGCTCCTGAAGAAAGCAAATACTTTCTTCAACAAATTTCATTTTTCTATACGCTGTCTACTCGTAGAACATTTTTACAACACTTCAGGCTTCAATGAGATCTCTCGTAAAATTTATTACTATTACAAACAAAATATTTTATTTCATCAAAATGTCAGGTATGATCAACAGTTTGGATTCTGCCCTGGTCATTCAACTCTGGACATGTTGCTGTTTCTATCTCAAAAAAAGGATGGAGGACATGAACCTTAAACATGGGGTCAGGATTGTCTCTTTGGATATATGTAGGGTATTTGACACAGTCTGGCACCCTGCTCTGTTTGCCAACCTTTTTGCCTGTCGTATCCAAAGGTGCCTCGTTCAAAGCAAAGGAAAGAATTGGAGAGCTCACGTCTGAAATATCGATCCACCTTCTTTTCCATAGTGGTAAGCATACCTGTCAACATTTGATTGTCCTAATTTCTCCAACGATGCAGATGGTCTCCAGTCTTTATCGAGATTATTTTTTCCATTGAGTTTCCAGAGAGACCTCTCCTGTTACAAGCACACATTTACTGGACATGCCATATGTTCTTTAAAGAACGGGCATGCATTTGATTGCTAAATTACCTCTGCAATGTATTGTTTAATTATCTCCACCCACCAAAGGTGGATGGAAGTGATGTTTTCACCACTGTCTGCCTGTTTGTGTGCAGGATGTATCAAAACGTTGTGGACGGATTCAGATGAAATTTGGTGGGCAGGTTGGGTGTGCTACATGGAATAATAAGAAAGTGATTCTTCACCATTGAGAGATGGTGCCAAAAACGATATATAGCATGATATTTCAAAAAGTTGTGGATGGATGACAAAATTTGGTGGATGAGTTGGGTAGGTCACAAGAACAAGCCCGTTTGATTTCGGTTCAGGTCCGGATCCATATGCAGCCTATCAATAGGATACATAACATAAACTGTTCAGCCAGGCAGATGTATGTGCTCTGAGTGCCCCTCTAGTTTATGTTGGCTCAATTCTTTAAAATGTTCAAGCAATAATTGTAATTATATGATGAGCCATAGGAAAGGCAAAACTGAGACTCAGTATGGAAGAATGGTGCTGTAATTATTTGTGAGAGATGCAGAACGATGTAATGGCAGTACATTGAAAGCAAATTAACGCAAGAACAGAAAAGAAACACCGCATTGAAGTTGTGCTGTGATGGAAAGTGTACAAGTTCATGATCCTTATCGTGGTTGTCGCAGAGATTTCCCTCTCCCACATTCACTCCCTTCCCCTCCTCTCTCCACCTCCTTTCCAAATTTTCTCCCCACTAAATCTCACACTCTCCAATCTTTCAGATTATTTTTACCTTCACCATTGAAGGTGAAGGAGGTTATGTTTTCACTCCTTTCTGTCTGTTTGTCGGTCTGTTTGTCTGTGTGCAGGATATCTCAAAAAGTTGTCGACGGACCCGGATGAAATTTTTTTGGACATGTTCTGTGTGTGACAATCACGAAATGTTTCGATTTTTTTGAAGATCTGGATCCAGATACGACTACTATAACTTTTGAAGTGATTCTTCACCATTGAGAGTCTCGAGCCAAAAACGAGAAATAGCACGATATTTCAAAAATGTATTTAGCCTGATATGTTCGCGTGGATCAGGCATTACAAGGGGATGAGGTACGCGCCTCGACCGAGTGCCCTTCTCGTTTGTTGTGGTTTTACACAAATCTTTCACTTTATGAATAAAAAATAACGATGGCAATAAATGACATACAATGGTAAAAACTGAGATGCCATTGTTGTATTGGTTCACGAGTCAGTAAGTGACCACTATATTCGTTATGGGTGTGTGTCTGTCTGTCTGTCTGTCTGTCCCGAGCATAGCTCCGTGGGTTTTGATCTGATCTTGATAAAATTTGGGTGGGAGGTTTATATCATGATCTAGTTGTGTTTTCCTGAGAATGGGTGTGCTGCGCCAATTATGGTTGGAGTCACGCCCAAAAAACATGTTTTTAGGGGGTATCCGATTTCAAGTTACATCTTCTCCGAGGGGGTTTGTCGAATCTGGCAGCGGTTTCGGTATTTGGTTAGCCGAATGGCACCTGCATAGCCCCACGGAGCTCGATTTTTCATTTTCGTCCCAAGGTCAAGGTCACAAGGTCACGAACTTAGAAAATGTCAAAAAAATCAATAAATTGGGCATCGAGCTCCTTGGGTTTTCAAATGTTTCGAATGAAAGTTGGTATGCAAGTAGTGCTCTTCGAGTACTACAACTTTCATCATTTACGTTTTTCCCGATTCCCGCCAGTGTGTCCGTGGCATCCCCTCGAAGGTCAAAAAATAAAAAAGGCGAACCGTGTACATTGCTCGTGAACCATCGCCGTCTCCAGAATTGTATTAACTAAATGTTAAAACTGTGACAACAAATTGAATCTGAATGTATTTTGGAGCATGGTTATCTTCCTGCAGCCCAAATACCATTGCCGGAGACAACTCGTAAATAGGTCCTCCATAATAAAGTCCATGGAAGATGGACATTGAGATCACTGCCGGCATCATTGGAACTCAAGAGATCCTGGTTATGACCGCACAGCCTGTCAGGCATTATAATTATAATGCACAGTGCTTCCTTGCTTGAAGCAGGCTGAATGGGCTATTATGTGTAATTAAATCCAAGTACAAAACAGCGAGCACAATACCGCTTTGCATATAAATATATTCGGCTGACTGATACTTTTGCACGCCAGAAATAAACCAAAGCTGGAATCAGAAGCATTTGAAGAATAATAACACTGAACGTTTTTATCAAGTAAATATATTAATGAGAAATGAGCAAAAAGTCTGCACAAGGGTAAATAAAAATTCCCTGTTTTCGACACTTTCTCGAGAAATGCACTGCTTAGAAGGCTTTATAGCAATGGTTGTAATACAATATGTAATAGCATCAATTATGTGCTCTGTTTATGCATATAATAGTGAATGCATTTGATTACTCATTAATAACATGATGTACATGTGCTTCAACCTTTGAGACGAGAATGAGGTAGCGGCATGATGGAACTCAACCAAGTGTACAGTGACAACAGTAGGATTGGCTGAGTACATGAAAAGTGAAAAAAAGACAACTGAATCTAATTTGTAAGAAAACACGAAGACAAAAAAAACCAGAGAAGGTATCCCTAATCCACCGAGAAAGATATTTCAAAAGGCAGGTGCGAATGGAAGATGTCACACATGAAACCGAAACAGCAACAAATACAGCCCCAAATAGAAGGGCACTCGATAGAGCTTGCACGTCCAGCACGCAATGCCTAATCCCCAAGAACATACCTGGCCCAATACATTTTTGAAATATCATGCTATATATCGTTTTTGGCCCTATCTCAAAATGGTGAAGAATCACTTTGAAAATTTAGTCTGAATCCGTCCACAACTTTTTCAGATATCGTGCAATATCTCAGAATCCAGTTTTCATAACATAACAGGATTTCATTCATTCACTCAGAATATCAGAAGGCACAACAAGGCTTGAGGAGTGATCCACTGGCACATCTGCAAAAGCCTCAATATCCCAGTTCCAGAAAACTCACGGAAACATGAACCAAAAGCAATCATTGAAAACAAGGAAGTAATGCTCAAGTATGACCTGACGATCCCATCGAGCACAGAGCACAGAAAATGAAGCATTGCAATCAGATATTATACAAAAAATAAAACAAGGGAAAGTTGCTCATTGGGGTGTCAGTACTCAGGGATTTTTGCCTAAACAATGCAAAAATCAAGAAAATGACCAAATACTAAGATCTCAAAAATGAAGTGAAAAGATCCTGGAAGCTGAAGAGTGACAAAATTGTTCCAGTGATTATGGAGCAACTAGATTCAAGAATGATAAAAAAAAGAACCTTGCAGAGATCTTGAAAACCATCCCTGGAAATATCACTACGAACTAACTGCAGTTGGAAGCTGTCTGTGGCTCGGTGACAATCCTCAAAAGAGCCCTCGGAGGAAAACTTTGACAACAAGAAAACTTCATGATCTGGTCCATGAATCATGATCCCTTACTGAAACGTCGGTGGATACTTCAAGAAGTGGGAGGACTCTGTTCCACCTTCTGAAACCTGCATATGGAGATATCAATGACACACACACACACACACACACACACACACACACACACACACACACACACACACACACACACACACACACACACACACACACACTTTCCTCACATAAAGTGAAGTATTCTTTTTTTTTTTAATCTCACTAAGGCTCAATTTTCATTTCCTCAAATTACACCACCTCCCCCTCTTCCCTTCCTCCAATTGCACATGGAGGATTAAGATACTGCATACCGAAAAGAGCAACATGCTGGACACCTGACGGGAAGAGAAAGGTTGAACTACCCAGGGAGAACTGGTGACAGATTGTTGAGAAGGAAATGAAAGGAATGAAGGTCACCTGGAATAAAATTGGAACATGGACCCCAAGATCGATTGAAGTGGTGATAGCTCATAAGAAGCGACATGTGCCATGCAAGATGATGGGATAATAAGCAATGTGGAATGTTCTTAATTTTGATAAATTGACATCATTGACATTTTATGATGTTTTGAATATTTTGAATAATTTAACTTGAATACTGTTGTCAACATTTAGATATTTTGACAGCATGGCTTTCGAAGACAATAATGTATTTCTATAAAATTACAAGCCGAGAGGAACATCCCTGAAGGTACACTGAAATTAAATGTATACATACAAAGGTTGTTTAACCATCTAATGATTTCATAAGAACGACACATTTAAATGTTTACTCCTCGAAGCCTGCACTGTATTTTTCAAAAAGACTGCGTTATCCAATTTTCATAACATAACAGGATTTCATTCATTCACTCAGTAAAAATGGTTTATTCAATTCCATGCATTGTGAGAGCATTCAATTCCAATTACACGTGAAAAACAAAATTAACAGTAAGGGCACTCGGTAGAGCGCATACCTCCCGCCACGTAATGCCTGATCCACAAGAACATAACTGGCCCAATACATTTTTGAGAAATCGTGCTATGTATCGTTTTTGGCCCTATCTCACAATGGTGAAGAATCACTTTACGATTAAATAATTCTCGTATCCAGATCGGGATTCGGATCTTCACCAAACTCGAATCAATTCGTCCTTGTCACACACCTAACCTGATCACCAAGTTTCATCCTAATCCATAAACAACTTTTTTGAGATATCGTGCGATATATCCTTTTTGGCCCGATCTCTCAATGATGAAGAATCAATTAAAAAAGTTATAGTAGTCGTATCCAGATCTTCAAAAAAATCTAAACATTTCGTGATTGTCACACACAGAACATGTCCAAAAAAAATTCATCCGGATCCGTCGACAACTTTTTGAGATATCCTGCACACAGACAAACAGACAGACAGACAGAAAGTGGTGAAAACATAACCACCTTCACCTTCGATGGCAGAAGTAATAAATAGAATGCTCATCGCCCGTGGAAAGTGTCGCCGCCGTGAGCTCGAGGTCATGTGACTTGGCGCCATCTTCATTAGCATCACTTGGTTGACTCGCGTGGAGGATCAAGGTGGTTTTGAACGCGTCCCAGATTGAAAAAGCCAAATAAATGTTAAAATGACATTTTGTGTGTCATAAATTGCTCCAATCCGTTTCGGAAGGGTTGTGGAGAGACGTTTCACAGGTTCATAACAGTAGTTGAATCTCCATTGGGGACACGTGGAAAATAGGTCAAGCGCTGAGCAGGTTTATGCTCAAATGAGCTTCACAACAGCTGGAGGGAGGGTAAAGACAATGTTCTGTGACAGAAGGTTGCACGTCATGAAGGGAAGGTGGTGCTTTGTGAGAGAAGGTTGTGCTTCCACTTCATGAATGTCGAGTTGTTTCACTTCCCTCTTTGTCCAAGGAACACTTGCCCTGTCGTGGTGTGAACTGCCGACTGGCTGAGTCACGCCATGCAGACAGTTGTGTTTCTATCTTTCCTCTTTGTTCCCAGAACAACTGCTCTGTCAGGGAGTTGAAATGTTATGACTCCATCAAGTCTCTACCTCCAGTTTGCCCAACTATCGTAAAATTCCCTCTGTGTATCTCTTGTCGTGTGATTGATGGGGTCCTATGATTAGCATAATTAGGAATCTACCGATCGCTTGGTGTGTTCGAGAGCATGCATCGAGTCGAGGATAAGGGGTGTTTATAAATTTCATACGCATTTATAACTGTTTTGCTTCTTGTGCATTCCCATTGATTTTCTGGTTACACAAATACATTTCACAAACCTGACTTGGTCTCGGGGTGGATTCCGATTGTTCTGGGCACTTTGCTTGGTGGTTTAGGTGGTATCAGTGTCGTGGGAGTGTGGTTTAAAAAGCACAAGACTGTTCTCATGACCAACGGTTTGCTCGGCCAAATTAAATCTGTCACGGCGTCTATTGGTGCTTCACCCGACTAATTCCAGTGTCCCGTGAACATTGTAATGTGGCAAACAGGCCCAGGAGCTTACTCAGGACCGTGGACATAGTTGGCAGTTGCGGTCATTTTGAGCTGACCTGCGGGACTCGGACCAGACAACCGGAACAGACCCACGGCTGTACCACGATATTTAAAAACATTTTCAGTGGTTGCTAGAAGACATAGTGCAGCATCTAGACTTACATTTTAAATATCCATTTTAATATTTGAATACTTTGATTCAGTGGTTTCAGTGCTACTTTGATTCAGTGGTAAGTGGGTTGAACGTGCTGGGTGGTGGACATGTGATATTTAAGGTAAGATGTGCATGATTTAATGTATTGTCATATCATGTCAAGTGTGATGAGAGTTATGAATATGTGATAATTAAAGACATTATATCCTCTCGCAAGAAAAGTTTGAATGGTGATGTTCTAATGATGGGTCGACTGCCTGCCTGAATGCAACTGAGCATGTGGATCTATTGATGTCAGTAATCTACTGATATGGGTCCATGACCAAGGTTGAGGATCCGCCGATTGGAGAGGTTGTGGGCTGAAAGTGTTGAAACCTCGAGGAAGAACGGTGCTCAGCTGATGAACCGTACGGTCTGGAAACCAGTCAATTGCTTCCAGGTTAAGCTTCTTCGTTCATGGAAAGGAACTATATATTGAGGTTTACAATTTAAATAACGTTGAATGCAGGATGTTGTGAAATTAACACAATTTACAGTAATCCTTTAAATTATATTATATTTTAAAAATAGCAGATCGTGTGTAATCAAAAAATTAGAATTGAAGAATTGTCAGACATATGTGTGTGTAGTTCGTTGTTATCTCCATATGCGAGTTTCAGAAGGTGGAACGGAACCCTCCCAGGTCTCAAAGTGTGTGTGTGTGTGTGTGTGTGTGTGTGTGTGTGTGTGTGTGTGTGTGTGTGTGTGTGTGTGTGTGTGTGTGTGTGTGTGTGTGTGTGTGTGTGTGTGTGTGTGTGTGTGTGTGCGTGTAAGCTGCTGCTGTTGGCTGCTATCTCCACACGTGGGTGGGTTTCTAGAAGTGAAATGGAGACCTAGTGGGTCACAAAGCATCCACCTGCGTGTTTGTCTGTTTGTGTGGCCTTGGGTGGAAGATGCTGGAGTGGTGCACTTGAAGAAATCCAGCTGAAGGCAGCAGTATTAAGGATTTACATTCCAAAACAAAATGTAGTTTCAGTAGAAAAGGATAATTTGGTCTGCTTAATTGAAAGAATCCTCATGGCTGATGAATGAGAGAGATGATATGCTACACTGCAGATAATATTCTTGTTGTACAGTAATACTGAGGTATTGAGAGAATGATATCGCGAGAGAAAAAGGTTTTACCATGACGAAACTGTGATGCTCCAGAAACACAAAACAAAAGGTAACTAGGAACAGCTGCATTTAAATATATTTTTTTTGTTTTTGTGAAGACGACTGTCAATTTTTTGGGTGAAATACCAGGAATCAGCCCAGCTGGAGGCTTCTCTCCACCATAAAAAAACATGTATAACTGATGATATAAGTGATGAAGGACTGTTCCAGTGATCATTCCGAGTGCCTTTTTCGCACAAGGGATGTGCAGAACACATGATTGTAAGTCCAAACTTGGTAATACATTATGTTCAGTTATATTAGTCATTGTCAGTTTCTTATTTTTACATAGGAGTATCCCTGGTGTGTTTGCACATGAATGTAATGCATAAACGCACAAGGGATTTTGCAGAAAATGATCAATGTGAAACATTATATTCAGAATATAACTGAATATAATGTATTACCCAGTTTGTAACTTACACAATTACATAATACTCATCCCCACCTATATGTCCACGCAGATCCCCACCTCAATGTCCACTCAGATCCCCACCTCCACGTTCACTCAGATCCCCACCTCAATGTCCACTCAGATCCCCACTTCCACGTTCACTCAGATCCCCACCTCCACATTCACTCAGATCCCCACCTCAATGTCCACTCAGATCTCCACCTCAATGTCCACTCAGATCCCCACCTCTACGCTCACTCAGATCTCCACCTCAATGTCCACTCAGATCCCCACTTCCACATTCACTCAGATCCCCACCTCTATGTCCACTCAGATCCCCACTTCCATGTTCACTCAGATCCCCACCTCCACGTTCACTCAGATCTCCACCTCAATGTCCACTCAGATCCCCACTTCCGCATTCACTCAGATCCCCACCTCAATGTCCACTCAGATCCCCACTTCCATGTTCACTCAGATCCCCACCTCCACGTTCACTCAGATCTCCACCTCAATGTCCACTCAGATCCCCACTTCCACGTTCACTCAGATCCCCACCTCCACGTTCACTCAGATCCCCACCTCCACGTTCCCTCAGATCCCCACCTCCATGTTCACTCAGATCCGCACCTCCACGTTCACTCAGATCCCCACCTCCACGTTCACTCAGATCCCCACTCCCATGTTCACTCAGATCCCCACCTCCACGTTCACTCAGATCTCCCCCTCAATGTCCACTCAGATCCCCACTTCCATGTTCACTCAGATTCCCACCTCCACGTTCATTCAGATCTCCACCTCAATGTCCACTCAGATCCCCACTTCCACGTTCACTCAGATCCCCACTTCCACGTTCACTCAGATCCCCATCTCAATGTCCACTCAGATCCCCACTTCCACGTTCACTCAGATCCCCACCTCAATGTCCACTCAGATCCCCACTTCCACGTTCACTTAGATCCCCACTTCCACGTTCATTCAGATCCCCACCTCCACGTTCACTCAGATCCCCATCTCAATGTCCACTCAGATCCCCACTTCCACGTTCACTCAGATCCTCACCTCCACGTTCACTCAGATCCTTACCTCCACGTTCACTCAGATCCTCACCTCCACGTTCACTCAGATCCTTACCTCCACGTTCATTCAGATCCCCAGCTCCACGTTCACTCAGATCCCCATCACAATGTCCACTCAGATCCCCACTTCCAGGTTCACTCAGATCCTCACCTCCACGTTCACTCAGATCCTTACCTCCACGTTCACTCAGATCCTTACCTCCACGTTCATTCAGATCCCCACCTCCACGTTCACTCAGATCCCCATCTCAATGTCCACTCAGATCCCCACTTCCACGTTCACTCAGATCCTCACCTCCACGTTCACTCAGATCCTTACCTCCACGTTCACTCAGATCCTCACCATTTTTCCACATTTGTTCAGTTGGTTCAGGCTATTACAAATAATGTTTGTTTGTATTATATCAATTTAACTTGATTGGTTTACATTACAAAGGATTACCTTGAAGGACCACAGAATCAGAACTTTAAAAAAATATATATACATATATATATATATATATATATATATATATATACATATATATATATATATATATATATATATTTGATTTCATGATATTGATTTTTCAGTAATAACCAAAGTACTGAATGTGGTTTTTAACTGTAATAATTTTTTACGTGTTAACGTTAAGCCAACCCAACCTGGTGGGTACCCCCATCAAAAATTCCAGAAAACCGCCATGGTCATTGTGTCATCTGGGTGATGTCATCACCAGTACGATATTCTCAGCATGCAAAGGGTAATGGCCGTACAACTTACTTCAGATTCGTCAGAAAGTGAACTTGACGAATAATTTTCTGATCAGGAATCCTCAGAATATGACAATAGTTAAAAATCATGATATGGAAGGTGCTGTCACACTATACATGTATGAACCTGAGGACATTAAATATTTGGTGTCCACAAACAATCAGAACAACGTCAAAGAAAGACTCAACAATAACAACTGGTAAAGGAGTAGATCATCGAGCTAGAATTTTGTGAATGTATTGTTTAGTGGTATTTTGATGCAACACCTCTGTGTAATTCTAGTACTAACTGGAATGGCACTCGGTTGAGTTTGTAATCTCCATACTTCCAAGAACCTCCATGTTTTGTAATACTGTATTTCAAATTAAACAAGTAAAAAAGATATAAAATGTCATAACTCCCGTTTCAGCAATTTTGCTGGACAGAGTAAAAGGGCTCGCCCATATTTATGTCCAACTAAAATGGCCGCCAGTCCACCAGTCGGCCATCTTTGATCAGATTGCAAAATAAAGTGTGATGCACGTGTATGCCATAATGTACTCTGTTTGTGCCAAGTTTGAACAAAATCTGACCATGCTCATCGAGAAATGGTTGGGGACATAATATTTAAGTAACAAAATGGCCACCAGTTGGCCATCTTGGATCTGATCTCCAAAAACAAATGAAAGCAGATGTAAGCCATCATTCCTTATCTGTGTGCCAAGTTTGAAGAAGATAGTTAAATGCATGTCTCAGAAATGGTAGAGGACGAGGTCAACAACGTCGTTTGTACAACAAAAATGGCTGCCAGTCGGCCATCTTGGATCTGATGTTGAAAAATATAATGACGTGCATATGTAAGCCATCATTCAATATCTGTGTGTCAAGTTTGAACAAGATCAGTAAATGCCTGTCTGAGAGATGGTTGAGGATGTGTTCGATACTGGGTTTCATCATGGGTTGGAGACACATTTAAATAACAATGTGGCCGCCGGTTGGCTATCCTGGATCTGATCTCGAAAAATAATGACATTTATATGTAAGCCCTCATTCCTTATCTGTGTGCCCAGTTTGAACAAGATCGGTAAAAGCATGTCTGAGAAATGGTTGAGGACGTGTTCGACACAAGGGTTTTTTTTACAACCAAAATGGCCGCCACTCGGCCATCTTTGATCATATTGTGAAACAAAATAATGTGTATATGTCCACCATCATTTGTTGTATTTGTGATGAGTGCGAATAAAATCGGTCTATACATGACTGAGATATGGTTGCGGACGCCCGGAGATGAAAACGACACCAAATCCATAAGTCCCCGTTTTGGACTTCATTCCAACGGGGACTCATCAAGGTTCAAAAGGGTGGTGTATAAGGGTGGTATTCGGGACTGCTTTTGGACAACTTCAACAGCACTAAACTTCCTGATTTTAAAAAAAACTATCGTTAAAATCATCATCTATCTATAATTCCAGCAATCTCTGTGTATGTGTGTCTGTCTGTAACCGCTGTTTCTCGACAACCACCAGTCCGATCTGATTGAAACTTGCCAGGAATATTGCTGGGGACCCGCGGATGTGCCTTTTCAAGGTTTGATATTAATCGGATAAGCAGTTCCCAAGTTACGGCCATTTATCTGTCAACCAATGGCAAGACACGGTGCTATGACATCACGAATGACGGGGGCGGGAGAGGGGGTGAGAGTGGGGGCAAGAGAGAGGGGCGAGAGAGGAGGGGGAAGAGAGGAGGGGGAGAGAGGAGGGGCGAGACTAGGGGGAGAGAGGGGGGCAAGACAGGGGGGAGAGAGAGGGGGCGAGAGAGGGGCGAGAGAGATGGGCGGGAGAGGGGGTGAGAAAGAGGGGCAAGAGAGGAGGGGGAGAGAGGAGGGGGAGAGAGGAGAGGGAGAGAGGAGGGGCAAGACTAGGGGGAGAGAGGGGGGCAAGACAGGGGGGGAGAGAGAGGGGGGCGAGAGAGGGGCGAGAGAGAGGGGCGTCACAATTCTTCTTCTTCTTCGTTTGATATGACGTCACAATTGACGCTGGGGACCTGAGTATGTTTCCCAGGTGTTTCCCAAGTTATGGCCATTTATGATACGGGTGGTCCGATCTAATTGAAACAATGCCCCAATCCAGTCGTCGTTTACGAGAGCGAAGGAACGAAGTTGCACATACTGGCACGCACCTACGGGCCCACACTAGTTTTATTAAATTTAAGTAACTCAGTGGGGTATCGTGTTCTGTGAACTCTCCACTGTATTTCTCTCTTTGAACCATGTGAGGTCAGAATAAATTTTTGGATGCTTATATCCTGTGTGATATAAGCTGTGTGATATGTCAAGATCTCTGACCTTGATTTCATAGATGATGCAGTCATCTTTGTGGAGACTCTGGAGATTCTTTTGGGGGCCCTCGAGGTGCTGAAATCGAAGATTTTTCAAGACAATTGATCAGTCAATTCTGTTATTTTGTCTGTTTGTCTGTCTGTGTGAATTTCCTACAGACACAATTCTAAACCAATCATCACACAATTATAAACAGAGAAGCCTATTGATTTTGAGGTCAAAGGTCATCTTGAGTTCAAATTTCTAAAATCGTCATTTTTCATCTGATTGACTTGAAATTTGAAGAGCATTTCTATTTCAGGTCACTGAATTAAACCAGGCAATTATTTTTTAGGTCATCTTTGCTTAAAAGGTTAACATAGGCCCAATGATGATTGTTATTTCAATTGTCTGTCTATTTTGCTTTTCAATCCAATCCAATACCATCTGCTTTTCAATCCAAGCCCATCCAAAAAGGTGGAAGAGCAACAGCCATCCATTTCTAGTGCCCAACTGTGTCTGCAGAAGGCCTCCTGCCGTTTGATTAATTTTTTTAAGAGGTTGGTGGCAGGATTTGCACTACAACCACCGTAAGACACTTCATACACAAAACCCATAAATGCAAAGAAAACTGAAAACCCACTCAATTGGAGTACCTCCAGTGCTGCTGCCCGTTTCAGGGCAGATCATCGGATGACGGGATTGGGGCAAAGCCTTCGGGACCCCCATTCCTTAATGATAGGAGGAAAACCACAGGGTAAACTTCTTGTGTCAGATTGCGGTAATGTTTGGCGGAGTGGTGCTGAGGTGTCGTCCACCAGACGGCAGTTTCCTTAGGTTAACCTGAGGCGGTCCCTTTGGGTGGGTGCTTGGAACGTCCTATCACTAAGAGAGGATGATCACCTGTCTGTTATCATACGAGCTCAAGCATTTGAAAATCAGTATTGCAGCACTCTCTGAGGTTTAGAGACCAGACAATGGTGAGATTATTGCGGGAGGTTACACCTACTATTGATCTGGTCGCTCTGATGGTTACCATGCCCAAGGAGTTGCTGTTGCTGTGTCCAACAAGCTGACTCCAATGATAATTGAGGTAACACCGGTGAACAAGAGTATTATGAGACAAAGGATTCATCACTCCTTGGGTGTCATTTCTCTAGTTTCTGTTTATGCTCCGACTGAGGCGAGTGATCTCACCGTGAAGGATTCATTCTATGCCACGCTCAAGTCTGTGGTTGATCAGTGCCCTAGGAGAGATACTCTTCTCATCTTGATTGATTTCAATGCATCGACTGGAACTGATAGGAATGGTTATAAGACATGTGTTCGTCCCCATGGGTCAGGAACTGTGAACCTGAAGTGCACTAAGTTCCTTGACTTTGCAAGAAGTCATGGGCTTAGGGTGGCCGGTTCATGGTTTCAGCGCCCACAAGCTCATCGCTGGACTTGGTATTCCAATGCTGGCGGTGTGGCAAAGGAGATTGACCATGTCCTTGTTGATGATAGCCTGAGGATGATCCAGAACTGCAGGGTCTACTGGAGTGCTCAGTTCCTCAATACTGACCACGGGCTTGTTGTAGCAACTCTTAAGTTGCACCTTAAATCCTGGAGAATGGTTCCATCCCAGCCGAGGCTGGATGTTGGCAAGCTCAAGGATGAGAGGGGATCTGAGGAGTTTGCAAACAAGCTGAGTGGAGATTTGGGGTGTCTGGGTGCTTTGGGAAGTCCTGAAAAGTTGTGGAGTGCCTTCAAGACCACCATCCTTGATGTTGCCGGTGGATGTCTTGGAACTCACCGAAGGGCAAGGAAGAATTTTCTCTCTCAAGGGACACTGGATACCATTGACCAGAGTTGCAGGGCCAGGCTGAATGGCAGAGATGAGCTGTTCAGGAAGCTGAGGGCAAAACTGTATGTGCGCTGAGGGTGGACAAGGAGGCCGATGTGCGAGGAATCTGTGACGGGGTAGTGCATCACCCGTGGTCAAGTGATTCTCGTCCCGCTTTCAGGGGAATCTGCGCATTGTGTTCATCCAAGCCCATCCCTCGGTGTACTGCAGTTAGAGTAGAGAGTGGTGGGCTCATGACAGAGGAGTCTGAAGTGAAGGCCCGCAGGGCCGGTTACTTTGAACGGTTGTACCAGGCTGATCCCCCAGCTGTCGAGTTGGACGTCAGGGGTGTTACAATAACTGTTACAATAACTCCAACTAACTGTGGTCCACCTTCGCTTGTGGAAGGAAAGGCTGTGGTGAAGCGGTTGAAATGGCGTAAAGCTCCAGAGATCTGTGACATCCATGCTGACCTTCTCAAGGCTGGTGGAAATGCTGCACTCATGTCATTGCATGCAGTTCTGTGCTCTGCATGGAACACACGCTTCATCCCAACTGACTGGAAGAGGGGCCTTGTTTCCCTCTCTGGAAAGGGAAGGGTGATCGCCAAGACTGCAACAACTACCGAGGGGTGACACTGCTCTCAGTGCCGGGCAAGGTATTGGCTTGCATAATTCTTGATAGTGTTCGCCACTATCTGCTTGAGCACCAGCGTCCAGAGCAGTCAGGCTTTACACCAAAGAGCTCAACGAATGACCGTAGACTTGCTCTTTGGGTCCTCACCGAACGCAGGCGAGAGTTTCAGCAGGGGCTGCTTGCAGCTTATGTTCAACTCTGTAAAGAGTTTGATTCATTGAATCAGGATGCCCTCTGGAGGATTCTTGGTCTTCGTGGGGTGCCACCAAAACTGATTGATCTGATGTCTGAACTCTACTCTGGTACTGAGAGTGCTGTGAGATGTGGTGGTACCATCTCTGACTTATTTGCAGTTGTTACTGGAGTTCATCAGGGGTGTGTGCTGGCCCCCACACTTTTCAGCACTTGTATGGACTGGATTCTGGGGAGGATGTCGGAGAGATCAAGCTGTGGTGCATCATTTGGGAATGTCAAGATCTCTGACCTTGATTTCGCAGATGATGCAGTCATCTTTGTGGAGACTCTGGAGATCCTTTTGGGGTCCCTTGAGGTGCTGAATGAGGAGTCGGAGCCGCTGGGATTACGGGTTTCCTGTGTCAAAACTAAGATGCAGGCTTTCAATGACATATTGGATGCTGCTGTCCTGTATGTGCCTGTTTGTGGTGAGGATGTTGAGGTCATGGAGAGATTCACTTCCCTTGGCAGTGATATTCATTTCTCTGCTGGCTGTGAGTCAGAGGTCAATATACATTTGGGTCGGGCCTGGGGAGTCATGGATTCACTGGATCATGGGGTGTGGCGCATCCAGTACCTGTGCGGGAGGACGAAATCCTGAGTCTTTAGGTCCTTGGTGCTTCCATTCTTGCTCTATGGATGCGAGACTTGGACTCTGACCAAGGATTTGAGACGGAGACTTAATTTATTTGGTACCAGGTCTCTTCGGAGAATCCTTGGCTATCGCTGGTCGAACTTTGTGTGCAATGTGCGGTTGCTGAGAGAGATTCAAATGAGATTTGTTACCCACATAGCCCGTAAGCATTAGCTGCGGCTGTATGGACATGTGGCTCGTTTTCCTGACGCTGACCCTGCTCACCAGATTCTCTCAGCGAGGGAGTATCATGAGTGGAGGAGGCCAGTGGGCCGACAACGTGCGTCCTGGTTTCAGCAGGTTGATCGGAATCTCAAGAAAATGGGGATGGGCCAGCATCTGGCTGGGGGATGGCCAGACAGGCCCCTGGAGTACGGGCGGAAAGTGGACACAACGACGCGCTGCTCTGGCGCATGCTCCCATACCTGACCTGACCTAACCTGTGGAGCTAAGCTCTGCCTCGGATGGATTGAAGTGGCAGTGCAGCACTCCGTTGCATTCTGGCACGACTACACCCCTGGTGACGACACCATATTTGAGCGAAGTAACCCTTGAAGTGTAGACTCGCCAGTCCCGGAAGGTGAGCAAAACACGTATGTGCACATCTGCGGGGAAGGTAATAAAAGGAATCGCACCCACAGGGGCAGATCAGTGGGAGTTTTTACTCGCTGATTTGCAGTTGAGCTGGTCCCTTGGTGAGGTTGGAGTTGGGGCCGAAAAAGAATCATTTCATTTCGGCTCTGTTTGGGTAAATCCCTGGGGGAGGTTTTAAAACTGCGAACATTCGCCTTTGAAAGACCAGAGGAATTAACAATTCCAACTGGGATTCTTGAGGGGCTAATTCTGATTGGGTCCCTCACATGATTCAGCCTATCCTGTGGGGGGATTAAATTATTAAACCTCCACCGTCAACAGGTCCACATTAGAAGACTGTTGACGTGACAATATTATTAATATATGCCTGGTGTTGGCATAATGGTTTGGGTGGTGGGCTCGGGATCTGAGGATCCTGACTTCAAATCCCACTCTGCTGTTGAATTAATACCAGGTGGGGTTGACTCTGCCTGTCATCCTTCCGAGGTCGGCAAAATGAGTGCCAGCTTGCTGGTTTCCTGTGTCTGATTGGCGACCCATCCAGGATTGTGTCCCATAGCCAAGGAGACTGCTTAAGTAGCAGCAACGCTCTGCACAGAGTATGGTCCCGATGGATAGATTACTAGTATCATTTCTGCATTTTGAAATAAAAAGATCAACAGCAGGATGATTGACCAATCGTACTGTTGATCACAATCAGTATACATAGAGCCTAAATGAGCCCGATCATTGGCTCGCCAAAATAGCAGCAGCACAATGCAAACAGTTTCTTAAGAATTAAATAATATATTTACAAAAGACGTGATAAATAGCATCCTCTTGTACAGATTTTAAAAACCTACACACAAAAATATCCCCTTTGGCACCAATATTCACATATACACACAATGAATCACACAATAACCAGGTGAGAGAGTAGAGAAGGTATGGGATGAAGAACACAATGCTGCTGTAGAACTTGAAGGTGCAAGCATGAGAGTGGGGACCAAACAGGGTGGGTGAAGAGTCAGTGCCACAATGTGAGTATGGAATATCCAGAAGGCTGGAGCAGAGCACGGAGCCGGAACCAGAACACCTTTCACCAAAAAAAAAAAAATCAAAGATTTATACCCATCTTAAATGTGCTGTTAGACAGTACTCAACCAATTGTCGCCTTCCACATGCCGGTAGACATCAACACCTGCATCAACACATCAACAATCAATGCTGTTCTCCACGTCAAAGCACTGCCGACCAATGGCTGCCATGTTTGCTGAAACATGACACAAATTCCAGCCTTTGGGAGGGGTATAATTATTTCCCTGTTAGTGGGGAGGGAAGGTTGGTGCCATACCCATCCGTATCCGGTTCACAGAAGAGAACAAATGGACAGGAAGTCTTAACCTAGATACTTCTAAATCCGACAACACCCATCTCCACATGGGCACTGCTAAAGACGCATCATTCAAAACATATAATACAGGAAGAATTTCTCCGATGACGCAAACATGGACTTGTGTCTAAGGTCTTAATCTAGCTATTACAGCCTGGTGTTGGGTAATGGTAGGTGGTTGGCTAAACATCCTTGGGTCTTCAGTTCAAGCCTCTGCTGGGCTGTTGAATTAACACCAGGTGGGGTAGTCTCAGCCTGTCATCCTTCTGAAGTTGGCAAAATGAGTACCAGTGTATTGATAACAGGGGCAATGCATTAGTGGAACAGCTGTGCCCCCAGACAATGATGCCACTTGCAACCTTGTGCTGAAGGAGGAGGATGGAACTATTGCCCTCTCCAGAAGAAACATAATTACATTGTTTTATGAACCGGTAGACCAAGATTGTGTTCATTGCAGAGGCAACTGTGAATGCTGTCTCTTGCCATGGACAATGATCAGATATAATTGAAAAATAAACACTGATTGCTGCAAATAAAAAGAGCTTTGGACATTAAAAGAGGCCATTTGGCCCATTATGCCTGTTTTATATACATATTCCATGCATTATCAAATCACCCTCCTAAATCTATTCCATGAATTTACCTTACAAATATTCACTTATTGTCAATAACATTCAAACACAGATACACTAACCACCTCATTATATCGACAGCACTGGCGTCAAAATCTACTCGAACAACACACACAAGTGGCGTGATCTTACACAAGGGACGATGGAAGAGTCTGCCAGTTTTATGTCCCCTATGACGAATAAGTGCTGGCAGGATAGCTTTTAGGGTTATTCACACTCACGTTTGAGTTGCTCGCCTGAGTTTGAATCCTGACCATAGCTATAAACTATGAACCTGTTGTTTTTCATGCAGGGCGAGACATCAACGCATGTGCCGTCCATCAAAAGGAAGTTATCGGGAGGACCCATTTGTCTGCAGTGCTCATCCGTGGATGTAAAACATCACTTGGTGTCTCTCATGAATTAATGCCAGCAAACTGGCCAAATCCCAAATTCCTTCCATGACTGACTGCTGCAGCGAAAGCAACAACCAAACCACTGAGCACAAGTCATGTAAAAGATTAGTGATTGATATTAAAGTTATAAAGAATCAGGAGGACACTCTTCGACTTCGCGACGTCAACAGATATGCTGCCGCCACATTGATGCATCATTATACATACTTACACCAAGTTTTATTTAAATCCCTGAACCCATATTCAAAATATTAAATAATTCTGGCTGCCAGACAATGCATCCGATCAGGTCGAAATTTAAAACAAATATTCCCCATGACTACAAGATCATAACTCTGACGTTTCACGTGGATTGATGAAGCGGTTCAAGAGAAAGGATTTTTTTTTTAATATTTTCCTTCAATCCAATATGGCTGCCAGATCATGCGATATATTATTTATTCATGAACACCTTGGTATCCATAATGGTTGAGGAACATGTGTGTGAAGTTTCTCCTCGATCTGTCAAGCCATTCTGGAGAAGAGGATTTTAAAAGATTTATTCTTTAAAAAATAATAGCTGCCAAATCATGTGACCTACAACATCATAGATGGAGAACTTTTTGTTCCTCATGGATCGGTGATCATACCTGTAACGTTTTGCCTCGATCTGTTGGGCTGTTTTGGAGAAGATTTTTTGAAGGTTATGAAAAAAAAAATGGCTGCCAAACCACGTGACGAATGATGTCTTCACTTTTTTCACCCAATACAATTTAGCCCTGGATGATCCTCAGAAATTTTCATACTGATCAGATAAAGTGTTTGACATATGCAATAATTATGACATCATCACAAAGTTACCGATGACATCATTAAAAAAAAAATTACCCTTATTTCCTATTGGGAGTGCTTCACATGTGCCAAGTTTCAATTATTTCCATGGTGCGGTTTCGGAGATACAGAGGTCCAAGGTTTTTCCTTTTTTCCATTTCGGTTGCCGCACCACATGACCCATGACATCATAACTATCATTAAAACATTCTACATGAGTAGCACCTCTGGTGAAAATTTTGTGTCAATCAGATAAGCGGTTGCAGAGAAAACGGAGAAAATTAGCATGGGCGGACATACACGCATACGTACATTCGTACGGACAACCCGAAAACATAAGGCTTCTGGCGACTTCATCAGCGGAGGCATAAAAAGCATTTGTAATATATTGTTGGTTGCATTCCTTACCCAAGTAATTCATTTGGAAATCTGTCTCTCAAAAAAAAATGGCAGGAATTTACAGAGCAGTTTTAACCATTCCAGGGGATAAGTGCTGGGGTTGCCATCTGGACAAAAAAAATATCAAAAACACTATAAACACAAAAACTTCCTCGATTCCAACATTCCTACGAGGGTCCTTGTAAAGGCAGAAAAGTCATGCGGGGCGAAGGACTGCCAAGAAATCCTCGACGTTGTGCTGACTCGGCATTGGCAGTTTACTTTCTTCTTTTCTAATATCAATGATGCAAAGTAATTTGTATCCACAGATCTCAGTCTAATTTTCTTTTCACAAGTTGGCAGCCGAACTGTTTATGCGGTGTCGTGGAGATCCACACATTTCTGGTGGATTCGTGACAGGTTGTGAATGTTTCCCTCGATCAGAATGAATCCTGGACAGGTTTTCACTCTCCCACAGACTTTACGTGTAACGGTGAAACTTTACATTTGCATATCAGATACCTTGTTCTCTAAAACTGCATACCCAATAACCCACCTCTTTATTCATTTGTCACACAGGTATAAAAGCTGTTGGAAGAGCAGGATAGCATGTGACAAAGGGTGAACATGCAAAAATAATTTGGCAAAAGGAAATCAGTACAAGACTAGAATGGCACTCAGTGGAGCGTATACTTCCGTCACGTAATGTCTGATCCACGAGAACACATCGGGGCCAATACATTTTAGAAATATCATGCTATACAGTACAATATCGTTTTTGGCCCGATCTCTCAATGGTGAAGAATCACTTTAAAAATTAAATAATCCTCGTATCTAGATCCGGATTCGGATCTTCACCAAAATTGAATCAATTCGTCATGATCACACCCAACCTGTCCACCAAGTTTCATCCGAATCCGATGCAGCACAACACAAGAGGTATTACGGGTGAATGGTGGGAACAGTTCGGGTGCCAAAGGGTGTAATAAAGCTCAAACATCTACATGGGAGGCAACTTATCGTGGCAATGGGCAGCAGATTTGAAAACATGAAGGGAAGAGCTCGAGACAACAGACTTAGGTTATTTCTGCAAATTAAGTGTGAAAATATTGATTGAACCCATTCGCAGAGTCAGCTACGAGGATAGCCTTGAGGTACACACTCGCCTCTGAGCTGTCTAGCCTGGGTTTGAATCCTGAACCACCTATAACTTGTCACGCTGGTGCTTCACAGGCAGGGCTATTATTCAACAATGTGTGCGCCATCCCTCAGATGAACATTAAAGTGGGCATCCCGGCTGCCAGTATGAGTTGGTGTACGTTAATTATCCCACAGAGTCTTTCATGAAGAGTAGACAAGCACCCCGAACAAATTACAAATTCCTGCTGTAACCTACTTCGTCAAGCATCAGGCTGGGCCATCCGGTTCATGAAAGACTTGGACCAAAACTTTACCTGGCCAACCCCACAAGGTGGGAATGATCATGGCCATTACAGTTTGGAGACTATGGCCAAAAGTTGGGAATAATAACACACCAATGTGAGAGCGGAACACAGGGTGCCATGCCAAAGCCAACTCCAAATTTGAAACTCCTCACTAAATTACCTTTGTTAAATGTCTCTGTTTAATGATTATTCCAAGATTTTCTTCACTTCTCCTCCTCTTCTCATTACTAAGGGGTGAGGTTTGATGGCACCACACTTCTGCCCTGCTTTGACGAAGATACTCCTCCACCTCCTCCGTCCTCAACCAACTCTCTCCAGTAAGGATAAAACAGGAACTATCCTTTAAAAATGCTTACCTGCAAAACGACACTTTCAGCTGTTAAATCAGAATGTCAACAAATCAGTAAAATTGAAGAAATGAAGACTAAAAATTGGAAGAAAAAAAAAAACCAATAACGAACGCAAGGAAAGGAATACAAGGAAAACTCGAAACAGGAGGTGACCTCGAATGCTTGCACCACTCAATCGCCCAATCCGTGTATACATAATCACCCTCCACTACACTAACCCTACCCTAACCTAACCACATACCCAATCCAACGTGACACTAGATCGATGGGACGGGGGAAAGTGAACAGCAGTTCGGCAATTGTGTGAGTGGTACGCCACAGATAAGTCATCACAAAAGCACAACACATGGGGATTATTTTTGAGGGAGAGGGAGGGAATGGAGGGTGGAGAAAGATCAGTTAAATGAAGGGTTGTATTAACACAGATGACATGAAATATGCTTGACAAAGCCCACAACTCAGAGAATCAAGAGATCAAGAGTGATCAACAACCTAAAAACCACAACATGCACACAATGCCCAGAGATCACACAATTCAATTCCGATCTCCCTTACATTTCTGCCGACCTTGCTGGACCTCTCGATTCCCATACATGTCTGTCCTTTGTCAACCAATGTCCAGTTGTAATTCACATAAAAGTGCACCGATGTGTACTCATGCCTATGTCTTCCGCCTTACTTACGTAAATGCTCAAGCCTAAGATTAATGTAAAAAGTTTTTTGTTTTTTTGCTGAGGAGTAAAAGATAGATATTATCAATTAAAACTTGAGAAGAGTATGTTTATCACCATAGGACAAGAGATGAGGCTCACATTATAAGCAGTTGCACTTTGTCAGCCTGTCAAAAAAAAAAGATAATATTGTTGCGAATTCACGCCCACGTAAGTCGAATCGCGGCAAGTCGCCCACCGGACGGACAATTCTGTCATAACCCTCTCGGAACAACGCCGGGAGCTAGTCATGGGTGGGGGTTTAACCCCACCACGACCGTGCCAATTGCACACCCGCGCAGGATAGGGTCGCTCACCAAATTCGATCTACCTAAGTACCTGCGCGGATAGTCGACTGGGCGATCGTACCATGCCACAGGCCGATTCTGGACACGAACCGCTTAAGCAGTCCTTTCCGTGCTACAGTGATAACCGAGCGGTGCTATCGTCGGCCATGACGGTTCCGATTAATTACCGGGATGTTGCACCCACTACGAACCCCTTTCCGTGATGCAAGATGGAGATTCAATAAAAAAGGAAAAGAGATGAAGCAGAGCGGGAACAGTTCAATAAGCAAGCATTTTTATTCACACACACACACACACACACACACACACACACACAAGCACGGAAGGCACGTATTTACAGTCATACAGTAAAGAAAAATGCACATATAGCAATTAAAACAAAAGAAACGATGCAGAGCTACAACAGAATACACGTACACACGGCAACACTTAAAACAATACTACTTCAGCTAGACTGGCACCACCTACGGACATTCACACAAAAACCCCAAAGAAAAGAAAGAAAGAAGTCGCGACTTCCCTTTTATGGCTGGTGAGTCCCTCTCCCGCGACCATCAGAGTGGTCGCGCCTGGCCCCGACCTCTCTCGCGGCCGGCGAACCCTCTCTGGCACTCCCTGTCCGGACGCACAGGTCGACCTCGTAATGGGCGCTGCCGCGGCTCCGGTCCGTGCCTTCGTGAAAGGACCGCTCGCCAAGGCGCGGGCGCAGGACCTCTTCCCGAAGACCAACCAGACCACCAGCCAAGACGAAGAGGAAGAAGAGCACTGCCAGAGGAAGAGGAAGAGACCAGCTCCAGGACAAAGAGGAAGAAGAAGCAGAGGAAGCCCTCGCACGCCTGCCCGTGTCCGTCTTGTAGAGCGCGGGGCTCCGCCCTTCGCCCCGCCCCGTTCTCGGCTCCACCTTCCTTCGAGAGGGTTCCCAAAAAGGGCGTTCCCTCACGCTTTCCCTCCACCCCAGCCCGTGTGGGGGCCTGGGGAGTCAGTTTTTGGCTCGGGGCCAGAGAATTATTCCCCCAAAAAGAGGCCCCTCCTTTACCTGACCTCTGACCTTTGACCTGCATCGCCCCTCCTCCACTCCAAAGCGCGGGGAAGTCAAACGGAAGGAACAGGTGGGGAGACCTGCGCATCCTCGCAGTTCCCTCCTTTGCGCCTTTGTTCGCCGTTCGGAAGCAGACGTAGTGGCGAGGATGTAGTAGCGTAGATGGTGGAGGTGGCGTGGTTGTAGTGTGGTTGGCGCTGTGATGGGGATGGCATGGTTGTGGAAATGTTGTGTGTTTGAAATAAAAGATAGAAAAAGAAAAACGACTGACTCAAAGCGTCGCAGCCCGGATGGATCACATAAATTCCCTCTATACAACGGGTTTGGGCTAACTACACATGTACCTAAGAAGATATCTCACCTGAGGGTCCTTTATGGTGTAATGCGAATTTCCACAGCCGTAACAATATAAAGAGAAAAATTATTGGGGAGGGTGGAGGACCTTTACCCTCTCTTTTTGCTCTGACGTATGCTAGCGCTCGAAACATCAGTAGCACCTCATTTCCCATGGCAATAATCACACACTTCTCCACCTTTAGTTGACAAAATCCATCATCAATCTTATCTGCCAACATGTACTTCTCCTTCTTCTTTTAAATGCACCACATGGCTGCAAGAGCATCATTTGCTGTGGGTTCAGCTGTGCCGCTGATGCAATTCCCCCTTTAGGTGGAAAGAGGAATTTACATCTAATTTTTTTTCAGGATGCCGGAGATTGGTCGCCAACTCTTCATGAAGAAGACAATGGGATCACAAATGCCCACCAAAAATGCCAGCAGATGCGACGACCAGTTTAGCATTCTTCCACTGGATGGTGCACACACTGATGCCTCACCCCAATATGTGAAACTCCAACGTATCAGTTTATAGTTGGGTTGGGATTCCAATCCCAGCTTGACAGGAGGTGAGTATGCATACCTCTATCCTATCCTGCCAGTCTCGATGTAGACTGACAATATATTTCACAGAAATAAGTATTCCATTGAAGGGTAAAAGATTGGCCATTTCTAAATCAAACAAAATTGTTTCTGCCAAACAGATTGTTCACACATTCAATCAAAATTAAAAGATAACCATTCCACTAATTATGGAATTGGTTCTTCCACTGTCAAGAAAAAAACGAAAAATCAGGTTTATTCAACATGCAAGGTTGCTCGGTTTTCAAAAGCAACGTGTCTTTTTATCACGTCACATCACATCTGCGTATGGGATAATCGGGATTCCTGCAGATTTCCTGGTCTTCACGATGGTCACCAGTCACAAATAGACAAGCCATTGTAATCCCTGCAGCTTACCATTTACTTTTTAAATAGGCAGTTCTCAATTACAGGAGTCAAATAAATAATAAATATACCTGTAAATAAAACATGCATACATTGATGATGAAGCGAGTGTTGTCAGGGAAGACCAATTGTGTTCAGAGAATATGCGGCACAGGTGCAGGTAACCAACCAACCAACGAAGAAAAGTTTGTCTACCGACAAGTTTCAGGTGCAAAATTTCAGTCACCAAGTGACCCTAAACAGGGGCAACAGGGACATACTCCCTATTAAAGGTCCACTCTGTAAAACAAACAACAAACATACGTTTGGTCCCTCTCTTTATGGAATTAAATTCTTTATGGAATTACAAACAAATTATAAAACAAAACAACAAATGGGATTTGACTCTGATGAGTCTCAGGAGAGAGTGCACATGTAGGAATGACAAATATTCCAATTTGACATGTCTATATCATATCTGTGTAATATACTGGTCCATTCATCAAATGTTAGGCCTATCGACGTATTGTCCTTCAAAATATATTGTAGCATCAATGGCTCAACTAACGTTGAGCTGTCGCGGCAAGAGGTGAAAGTCCCCTGATGACCGGAGCAGCTCAATTCCACCGGAAATGTTGCAAATTAATAGTGGACAACATGTGCGCAGATCATGAGGAGAGACAGGAGAAACCTTGAAACTTTGAAATCCAATGGGTTTATTTCCCAAACCACAAGAATAAAAAGAACCAGGGATGACTGAACTTGATGGAGGAGATGACGGCAGATTGTACTGGGGAAGATTGTACAGAGCACCCCTCTGCCCATCTTTTCCTCATCATACCCCATATATACATCCTCCTTCTTGTATCACCTCCTAATTATACATTCCATCCAAAAGAACTACTTTCCCTTTCTTCCTCATTCTAACCTTCTCCCCAAACACCAAACTTGACTTCACTTCCTTTTCATAAATTCCTTTCTCAAAATATACCTTTTTCATAGCTTCTTCCCTTCGCGCTTACGTATGATAATATATATATATATATATATATATATATATATATATATATATATATATATATATATATATATATATATATATATATATATATATATATATATATATATATATTGTTGTGGTTATACAAAACTGCATGCCTCGAAGGCAATGGCACCCAACATACAGTGAACCCCAGGCAGTTATTTCATTAGTCTTCGTGCAGTTAGTCTTCCCCCCATGTCAAGTGGGTTAACGGGAAGAAGTGTGTTGCGTGGGTCTTGTCATTAGGTCCAGTAACTATCTATAATTCATTTTCTGATTCCGACCCTAACACTGTCCTTTTAGCCATGGTACATAACAAGCATTCAAGCACAAATGCCATTCAATAGGCAATTGATAAGAAGCACACCACGATGCATCCAGTGGCTTGGATCCACCACACTCCCTCCACTACACACGACACAATCCATGCACAGGCATCGCGTGCCATTATTTCGTTCAAATCTGCGAGCCAATGCCCAACCGGCACCGCACCTAGCTCACCAAACCTCACCACTTTGACCACAAACGCCTCCCACACAGGGGAAAAATATTCACACATCTCCTCATACCTCTGCATCACGACAATTCACCACTCTAATTTTAGGAACACCGCACAACTCGGATTGTCCTGGGCACCCTGCGATGCTTGACCACACAACAGATGTTAAAAGCTCGACCGTATCTCACTGGGGACATCCCGGGTGAGCATCCGGAGTTGAAACAAAACCCCATCCAGTCACTAGAACGTGGCAGGAGCAGAGGCAATGAGGAGGGGTCGTGAGAAGGGCGATTCGGGAGTTTGGTTTGGGGCCCGGGTGTGCATTTTGGCTCATGATGGGCCCTGTGGGTGGCGGGGAAAATCCGTTGCTATTCGACATTCAGACTGCACTCGGAGCACGTTCGGGGCCAGAGTGCCGGCTCGGGGAGCATGCCCTATGTTGAGTCAGGAGCACCGACCAGCACCATAGGGTGGGCAACTGAGACGGTCCAGAGTGTGACTATGGCCATGATGGCCTAATAAAGGAGCAGGATTGAGGTCACAGCACGTCACTTTCCGGTCATCACCCCACCTTTCGCCTGGGGCTTATAAAAGGGGGAGCGAGGAGCCGTTAGCTCTCTTTGCTGCCTCTTCTCTTCGCTTTGCTCCCTGTCTCACAAATGGTGTGCAATTGTCAGGACATGCTTCTTCTTGACAGCCTGATCTGGGGTGACTGCCGAAACTTCCTGTCATGCTGTCAACGTTCCGCAACCTTGTGCAGCCAGATGGGTCAGTGCGGAGCACACATTGCCACGAGCCCCGGCAAAGTAATTAAGCAGGAGATAACACGCCACATCACGAGGTGGGAATGCTCAGGCAGACCGTCTCATGGAAGTACACGCTACACATACAGACATACTTATCCACTGCTAGGTTATGGATCTTTTACCTTACGCATGTATTCTCCTCTCTCTCTAACCACCCCTCTAACCCGTCTTCTTTGGACGCACAAAGAAGAGCATTACTGACTCGCAATCCCATTTTCCTCTGGCATGATACTGCACCCCCCACATTGCACTACACCACACCTCTCACTCCCACACCTCAGACACAACCAGTATTCCTCCCACCGACCTCTCCCTAAGAGTGCTGGGTTGCGTTGGTCTGCTGACCGCTCCAGGTATTGAGAGGTCGTTTATCCTCACCTGCATTCTTTCTCTCTGGCTATCTAATCCTCCTTGGGTTTGTGTGAAAAAACAAAAAATTTCAAACTTAAATCTTCACTTAAATAGCTTAGAAAAATGTATCATCATGAATATTAAAAAGAGGTTTGCAAGATAAATGTTTAAATTCTCCTTGGTGTAAATCATGTCAACACGGCAACTCACGTACTTATCCTCAGTTAAAACAAGTAAGTCTCTCGAGCGAGGTGTGGTGAGGTGTTTTGAATTGCATCGCAGAAGTTATTTTGAATTACACGGAGGTGAGGTGTTTTTAACAACATGGCGGTTACAGTGGTGGTGAGGTGCTTTTAATAACGTGGTGCTTACGTGATGGTGTTTTTCATTACATACGTGTGTGTGTGTGTGTGTACATATATATATATATATATATATATATATATATATATATATATATATATATATATATATAAAGCATGGTGAGGTGGTGAGGTGGTGAAGCCGTGACAGTCTCGGAAACCGTGAAGACTCGATGCCAATTAATCACGTCCTGTTTGAATGTTAATTCCCCAAGACCTAAAAGACCCCTAAGACCCTTTAAACCCCTTAAACTTTCACAACATTTCGACCCCTTTCACCCTTCAGACAGATTAGACAGGTTAGACCCTTGACCATTTAGACTACTTGGGCCTTCTTATATCACAAATGAATTTCAAATAAATATAAAATCACCAATATCACAAACAAGAAGAAGGTGTCCTGCAGAGAATGATACTTGCAAAATTCAGAAAACAAAGTTGACCTCAAAAATAATAGCTGGTTGAATTAAATGACCAAACACGCAACTCCTCTTCAAATTTCATATGAATGGGAAGAAAATTGACAATTTTAGAATTTTGTCCTATGTGGACCTTCAAAATAATTGTTGGTTGAATTCAGTGATGTGAAATACAAATCCTCTTCAAATTTCAAGTCAATCGGATGAAAATTGGGATTTTAGAAATATCACCTTAGTTGTTGACCTTGGGCCTATGTTGACCTTTTGGTCGATGTTGATCTCAAATAATTGGCTCGTCGAATTCAGTGACCTGAAATATATATCCTCTTCAAATTTCAAGTCAATCGGATGAAAATTGACAATTTTTAAAACACCACCTCAGTTGTTAACCTTGGACGTATGTTGACCTTTTGATCGATGTTGACCTCAAAAATAATTGGATGGTTGAATTCATTGACAGGAATTATAAATCATCTTCAAATGTCAACTCAACCGGATGAAAATTGAGGATTTTAGAAATACAACATTAGTTGTTGACCTTTTGGCCTATGTTGACCTTTTGTTCGATGTTTACCTCAAAAATAATTGGTGGATGAATTCAGTGACATGAAATATAAATCCTCTTCAAATTTCAAGTCAATCGGATGAAAATTTAGGATTTTGGAATTCTCGCCTAAGTTGTTGACCTTTGGCCTATATTATATTGACCTTTTGACCTTTTGACCTCAAAATCAATACACTTCTTCCTTGTTCCAAACTTTACCATGTAGTGAAGTTTCGTGAAGATCGGTTGAAAATTGTGGGTGTAGGCAACAGACAGACAGACAGACAGACAGACAGACAGACAACAAAATGGACCAACCAATATGCTTGAAAAATCTTCCATTTTGCAAGTAATAAATTTGTCGAGAATAAATATTTGTATTATGATTGGTGTAAATCATTCCAACACAGCAAATCTGTAACATCAATCTCAGCAAGGACGAGTGGAGAGGCGAGCGTAGCCAACCGATTCCATGCTGGTACATATATTGGGTCGTCGATCTATTCGAAAATTTGTTCGAAAAAATTGAAAAAAAAATTTATTTTTAATTTGTTCTATTCTATTCTACCCTTATTATTATTATCAGTATTTCCGTCGATATGTTTGTCTGTCTGTCTGTCTGTCTGTCCGTCTGTTCGGTCCAGTGCTCCGTTAATACAATGACGATTTCGATGAAACTTGGTTGGTCGGTTCATACCATGACCGAGTTGTGTGCAAATGAGAACCGTTGCTATGGACACCACCGTTGCCAAAGCAACGGGACTTTGAAATTTTTGAAAAATCATAAAAAAACTATTTTTTCGAAAATCAAAAATCGGGCCACGAGGGACTGTGGGCAGTACATTCAGCCATATTGTCAAAAATTTCCAGGCGGATCCTATGAAAACTGTCAGAGAAGATAGACTTTGAATGAACCCTGGTCGAAAACAATAAAAAAACTAAGTTTGTTTTATCTCAGAGACTATGAATCAGATATACATGAAACTCGTATGGTAGGTTCATGGTATGTCCTAGTTATGTGTGAGAAAGAACCGTTGCTATGGACCCCTCCGTTGCCTAGCAACAGCCGAAAAACCTCTAAATGTGGGGGTATTTTAACGAAAAAACAATCTGCAGCATTAAACCTTGAAGCTTGAATCATGAACTTTCTTGTGCTTAATCCTCAGGTCATTCCCCATCGAACGGGCTCATCGTGTCAGGTTCTATTGGGTAGAGGACTACCCATGTCTGCCTACCGGCTTGTATATATATATATATATATATATATATATATATATATATATATATATATATATATTTTTTTTTTTTTTTTTTTTTTTTTTTTAATATATTTATATATATATACATATATATATATATGGTGTCCAAAAAATATACAACTTTTAAAATGCTTCATTTGATCCTAAAAAAGCAGTAATTTTGTCAGTAATGCTTCATTTCTTGTTGCCGAGACCCTGAAGTTTATTTCGATACCAAGCAAGGCCAGAAAAATACCAAGATTGACAGTACAACAACGGACGAAAATTTTTGAACTTTAGCACCAGACGAAAAGTGTCATACAGGTGCAACGTCTTTGCTCGAGACATTTCGGTATCCACTTGCGCCATGCACCAAACTTTCGGAAAATAAAGTGCACCATCGCAAAGTTTACCAATGTGGGAACCATCTGTGACCTTCACAAGGGTCGCAGTGGTAGGAAGAGGACAGGTCGTAGTGAAGAAAATGTGGAAATGGTGAGACAGGCGGTCGTTCACAGTCCAAAAAAAATTGATTCGACGACTTTCTGCCGAGACAAACATTCATAAGAGCACCGTTCAGAGGATCCTTCGCCAAGACATTCCTGCCTTTCCATACAAAATTCAAATGGAAAAGGTGCTTACTGATCAACAGAAACGCAAACGACTTGACTTTGCAAATTGTTTCTCAGGAAAGTTGGAGGAAGATGCAGACTTCCTCAAAAAACTTCACATGACGGACGAATGCCATGCTCACTTGTCCGGGGAGGTAAACTAGCAAAACTTTCGGTGCTGAGGAACTGAAAATCCTGGTAATGCATCAACTGAACTGGTGCCTCGATCTCTTCTCAAAGTCACCATGTGGGTGGCGGTTGGTTAGTATGGGATAATTGGTCCATACTTCTTTGAAGATGACCAGGGACGCACTTGCACGGTAAAACCAGTGGAACTATCGTGAAATGATTCAGGAATTCTCTCTGCCTGAGCTACGTACTCAGGCCCGTAGGAGAACCAACCTTATCCAGATGAGAACCCAGTGGTTCCAGCAGGATGGGGCACAACCGCATACAGCCAGGGAAACAAGGCGTTTTCTCAACCAACATTTTGAGGACCGCTTTATCTCCCTCTACGAAGACGTTGAGTGGCCACCGTATTCCCCTGACCTTACTCCTCCAGACTTCTTCTTGTGGGGGTATCTCAAGGACAGGATCTATGGAAACCCTAGGCCTCAGACTCTTGATCAGCTGAAGGAAAACATCCACCGAGGAATTCCAGAACATGCCTCAGGAAACGTTTCCCAAAGTGATGGAGAACATGACAACGCGTTTGCAGGCAGTGATCGGAAAACGTGGAGCCTACGTCGAACATGTGGTCTCAAAGAAAACGACAATTCTATACCAAAGTTTAAATTTTGGTGGCAATTTTGACAATGGTACAATAAAGTTCAACCTTTCAGCTTTCGATCCAGCCATATATCTTTTTTTTTAAATACTAGTGCATGCCCGTAGATGCATGGCCGTACGTGCAAACCCTCCCCCCCCCCCCCCGCAAAAAAACTCAAACCGACTTCCAGAAACAACAACCACACAAGCCGTTCCTTCGCTTTGACGTGCCCATACGTGCGTGGCTGTACGTGCTATAAATATATATATATATATATATATATATATATATATATATATATATATATATATATATATATATATATATATATATATATATATATATATATACATACTTTAAAACGGCTTGCCAAAAACAACCACACAGGCCGTTCCTTCGCTCTCGCGTGGCCGTACGTGCGTGGCCATATGTGCGTGTCCGTACGTGCATGGCCGTACGTACATGGCCGTACGTGCATGCCCATACGTGCATGGCCGTACATACAAAAAAAAAATACAAAAAAACTTTCAAACGCGTGCCAGAAACAACAACCACACAGGCCGTTCCTTCGCTCTCACGTGCCCATATGTGCGTGGCCGTACATACAAAACAAAAAAACTTTCAAACAATTGCACAGGCCATTCCTTCGCTCTCATAAACGACAACTGGATTGGGGCATTGTGTTTATCTATAAATGCGGAAAAGAAATCGAGAAATTATTAGAATACAGTAAGTCATCACGAGCCAAAAGTAGTGCGTGCCCGTACGGAATGTTCACATCATTCCACGAATTATCGCTTGCATTGAAGTAACAACAACTGTGATACTTACACACAGAGTTAATAAAAATCAAGTTTACCTCCCTGTCTTTGCTTGCCATGACATTTGCTGCCATTTACCACTGGCACTCCTACCCCACGGTAACTAAGGCACCGATCGATCCCCATCGTAGCCAGCACGGAACGTGACGTCATCGTCGGCCGGCCGTGCACCGGCCTACGCAGCCACGCTCACGCAGCAACGTGTCCTGTGATTGGTAACTAAATGGCGCATCGGCCACGCCTACGCAGTACGTGTCCTGCCATTGGTTGGTAAATAAATGGCCATAACTTGGTAATCACTTGTCCGATTAATATCAAATCTTGAAAAGGCACATCCTCAGGTCCCCAGCAATATAGCTGGCAAGTTTCAATTACATCGGACCAGTGGTTGTCGGGAAACAGCGGTCACACACACACACACACACACACACACACACACACACACACACACACAGATTTCTGGAATTATAGATAGATGAAATGAGGTCAATGAGATGACAAATGAAGGGGTTGAATGCAGACTGCAGAGCAATGAGTAAGGAAGCCCGTTGTTGTGAATCGTTTTTACCACCAAATCAAGATGTATTTCGTTGGCAAGCATGCTGAGTGGAGCTGAATTCCTTAACATTTCCAAAGGCCACAACGTTTTGACAATTGGAAACAAAAAAAAGTTGTGCACTTTTTTTGATAAATTATTTTTGGAATAATTTTTCTTCAATAAATAAATAATAATAAAAATCATCTCCATGTACATTGTACACACCTTTATCTCGTTAGCACCTCTTAATAAACAACATTGCTGAGGAAACGGCGCTTCTTCTTTGTTTCCTCGTCCAGGGCAAGAATACGGAGGCTTTTAATGGCCAATTATTCAATTAGCGCCAACGTATTTTGCCTTTTCGCAAGGAAAAACATGGAGAGGAGAGGAGAGGAGAGGAGAGGAGAGGAGAGGAGAGAAAAAACCCGTAATGGCGAACGCGGCTGAGTTTCTCTTCACCATCGACCACGGCTACGCAGCAACGCTTCCTGTCATTGGTTGATATAAAATGGCCGCAGCAACGGTTCCTGTCATTGGTTGGAATATAAATGGCCATAACTTGGGAAGCACTTGTCCGATTAATATCAAACCTTGAAAAGGCACATCCTCAGGTCCCCAGCAAGTTTCAATTAGATCGGACCAGTGGTTGTCGAGAAACAGCGGTCACAGACACACACACACACACACACACACACACACACACACACACACACACACACACACACACACACACACACACACAGATTGCTGGAATTATAGATAGATTATGGCTTGACTGTGACAACTGTATACACAGTCAACATTGAGTCCTCATGAAAACCACACCCTCTTCCTCCCCCCCCCAACTAGCCCTCAGCTAATTAGCATTACGTTTCTCAGTGAAGTCACTGCGCGTAGCTCTTGGAAAATCAACGTGGCACATTTCACGTGAAAATGGAGTGTCTCAAAGCAGTGTCATTACAGTATTAAAGTCTCATTTGAAGGCTTTCTCTTACAAAATTCAATTTATGCAGCAGTTAACCTCAGATGATGAGCGTTTCACTTTCTGAATTTTGTGTGTGATTCTCAAGTAAAGCACATCAGTGTGTTGTCAAAAACAATTCCATACGTATCAATAAGTGTGCAGAACTTAAAAAAGATGACATTTTGAACATTTGCTTGGAGTCAAAGAAAACCTGATGAGTTCCTTTATGTATCATGTAAATGATATGGTGTTGCATTAAAAAGAGCAGATTAAATAAACAATTAAAATCAGGTACATTTTTTGAGACTAACCCTGTATTTCTCAACCATGGTGGAGTTGAACATTTTTAGAAGATAGATTAAGTTAAAACAGTGACAACAAGAAGGATTCCAAATTCAATTGGATATTGGAGTTCCAACATGATGTGAAAGTTACATTGACGTTCGTCACAGGAGAAAGCTGGTGGAGTTGCCACGGTGGTTAGAACCACAAATGCTCATCAAGAGTCAACATCATTAACCTTATATTTCACCAATCCAGGAAATTTGGAGGAGTCTCTGAGTACATTACAGCTTCCAAAGCCATTTCTTTGTTATAGTCATGTTGGAGATCATGTGGTACAAGCATACGAAAATTCAGTATATTCTCTCACCTGACTGGCCCGGCGCGGCCATGCCTCATGGTGGGGAACAGCTTGGCTGTGGACAGGTTCCATGTATGTCCAAGTCCCTGCCCCTTCCTTCTCAGCCCCCTCAACATCCAACACTGGAGAAGATCTGACACTGCCCTCGGCCTGTGCCTTGACCTCAAGGTCCTGAGGCATCTCATCCTCCTTTGTGTCTGCCATCCTTCTGCAAAATACGAGACAGATACACTTTGAGCATGAACTAATAATAATACCCATGAACCATGAACCAGCATGAAGCAATGAGCACAAAGAGGCAACAAGTTCAGAAATAAATGCTTTTGAAGTTTATATACACATCTTATGGCTGAGTTATTTTTACATCACAGTCAAAAGTGTGTTAAACCTTTCATGTTATTCCCGATTCAATCAAAGAAGAAAAATGATCAAATTCAAGTTGAAAGTGCCTGAGATTAGGAAGAGCGAAGCTCATTGGTAAAAATTACAAAGTGAAGCATTAATATTTCATGTGACTATCACACTAGTTCGAACTAATTATCTGTGTAAATCACCAGCGATGAGGTTCAGATCTGATTTGAGCTGTTACAAAGTTTTGGAGAAAAGTAAATATTGGACTCAAACATATTTTGGTGTTTAATTAACCTGTTTCAATTTCTCGTGGAAAGTGAATGATGTGTTTTATAAAATTGAAAGTGAAATTCCAAAAACTTTTTTTTTTCTTTGTAGACCAATCCAGGAAAATTGGAGGAGTCTCTGAGTACTGCTTCCAGTCTCTGAGTACTTCTCTGAATACTCAGGTCTGAATCTGATTCAAGGTGTTACAAAGTTTTGAAGCAAAGTAAATATTGCACTCAAATATATTTTGGTGTTTAATTGTCCGGTTTCATTTTCTCGTGGAAAGTGAATGACGTGTTTTTCCTTTTCAAAAAAACATTTTGGATTTAAATTAGGCAGCATCTTAAATATAAAATTGAAACTGATATTCCAAAAACATTTTTGTTTTCTTTGTAGACTCGAGGCTCATATGAGAGCTAAGATATATATATATATATATATATATATATATATATATATATATATATATACATATATATATATATATATCTATATATATCTATATATATATATATATATATATATATATATATATATATATATATATATATCTTCTTCTTTCGGCTGCTCCCGTTCGGGGTCGCCACAGCGGATCATCCGTATGATCCGCATAGTGATTTGGCACATGTTTTACGCCGGATGCCCTTCCTGATGCAACCCTGTTCACCTCTTACGACACAGGGATATGGTACACCTATTTTAACCGGAGTATACACCGGCCCAGTATACTGGTACTCATTTCGCCGACCTCGGAAGGATGACAGGCTGAGTCTACCCCCTGGTGTATTAATTCAGTGGCCCAACGGGGCTTGAACTCAGGACCTTTTGGATCTCAAGCCGCTGCCCTAACCACTGCGCCAACACCAGGCTCATATATATATATATATATATATATATATATATATATATATATATATATATATATATATATATATATATATATATATATATATATATATATATGTGCAAGACAAAAGTTCACAATATTTTCAACCATTTCATTGTGCCCTATTGATCTCAGCTTCGAAAGCTGGTGTTGGCTTGACAGTTAAGGTGCCTGGCTTAAGATCTTCGGGTCCTTGAGTAGGCACCCCTGTCATACAGTTATGTAACAGCAGGTGGGTAAACTCAGCCTGTTATCATTTCAAAGTCAGCAAAATGAGTACCAGCTTAATGGGAACAAGGGGCACTGTATCAGTGGTGCAGCCGTGCTTCCAGCCAAAGGCTGCGTACAATATAATAATAATAATTATTATTATTATCAAAGCTTCTACAAATAATGTTTTGAAATGTGCAATACCTGCCGAGGCATTTCATGAAATGAGTAAATATAAATGATCTTGTGTTACATCGATTTGGTTTTGGGGAGGGGATAAAAAAAAAGAAATTGCACCATTTTGTCCTCGATATGTGTACGGCATCCAGACTGATGTGGATTAAAACAGCATGAGAAGCTTTATGAAATGGTCTGGATTTCAGTAAATAATGTTGCTTTGTTTGTCAGACATCTGCAGGATTCCTAAATAAGTTTGGGGTGTGACTGAGATCGTAAGTCCCTACGTACAGAGCACAAAAGCGACCTCAGATCTTAACAGATATTGGCTGGATCATCGCGAAAGATGTATACACCAGATCTGGGAAACACTGTTTTGTTCAACATAATCTACCATCGCTCATTCAACATTAGATGATTACCTGAAGTGAGACTGAGCAAAGAATATTTATATTCCTCATTTTGCTTTCAGATATTTCATCTCATTTTACTAATGTCTAACTCATCAGTATCATAAACATTTGGCTATGTGAACTGTGGCACACTACAGGGATTGGCGCCAATCACCATGGAAATGCCCACCAATGCACAGGAGCACGTGGTTTAGCAGGCAATCTGGCCAAGAGCCAGACAATGGTTTCACAGACAAACAGGATTACTATGCTGTCTGACCTCGCACTGCAGGAGGTCACTGTGGGACTGAGACACAAAGTCAAGTGGTGAGAGGCAAAAGAGTCACTTGACCACAAGATTTTGGTGGCAAGTACTCCCTGGACAATTGGCACGTGGCATGACATGAAGCAGTCATGAGGTCAGCGAATTTCCTGACTCGCTTCTATTGGTCAAAGACCATGTACTGCATGCAATATTGTACGATTTATGTGCAAGGATGTGGATCCCCAGGAGGAAGGGCTCATGATTTTATGTAATGGCACTGTGAGAGATGCATATTGTATCACTTTAGGATTTTGAAGCAATTTTGAACATGGGTATTTATTGGTTGTGTTTGTCCATGTTACCCGAGAATCTTGACTGGCTTTTGAAGAAGAGCATGCCATAAGTCTCGAAAATTAAAAATAATTCTCCTCTCCGGATCTTGATCCGGATCTTCACCAAAATCAAATGAATTCGTCTTTGCCACACACACCGAACCTGTCCACCAAGTTTTGTCCGCAACCGTCGACAACTTTTTGAGATATCCTGCACACAAACAGACAAACAAACAAACAGACAGACAGGGGTGAAAACATAACCTCCTTCACCTTCGGTAGCGGAGATAACAGAAGTGAAAAAAGAAAGAGAAGGTGAGAGAATATAGTCGGAGATCCAGAGGCAGGTTTGGGGAATGGACCTCGTTTTTTGTTTGATTGGTGCATCGAGATGAATAATCATGGGGCCTGCTCTGCCGTCTCTCTGTAAATAATGCACTTAAACAAATGGACTACTAAATTAAAGCTAAACTTCCACTGTATCTGTTGACATGTGGTTTGTCACTATATCTTGAGTAAGTGTGAAATAAGAGTTCTTTAATGACAATGACCATATTTTTATCCTGACTCCAAAAATGGGTCACGCAAATCATAACAGAATTTTATATAACCTGCTAAAAAATATATTTTGGCGGCAGTATTACAATACCTTTTATTATATGACAGATTTTTATTCGGTACAGTTTGATACCAAATTTATGTCCATATATTACGTGCAAATGGAGTTACAGTGTTGGCACCGTTAAAACCCAAAACAGCCCAATAAGTATGTTTGGTCACTTTCATGATTAAAAAGACATAAGAAAACACTCTATCTGTAAAATACAATTTCATCCGACATTTTAGGCCCAAATAAGCAGCTATATACTTTACGAGCAAATACCACCTGTTGCTTCAATGATGGGACTAAAGGGGGTGGGGGGGAGGGGGAAAGAAGGAGTACGAATGGGGGGGGGAGAAAAAGAGGGGTGAGAGAGGGGTGTGGGAGAGAGAGGGGGAGTGAAGAAATGGAGGGGAAAGGAAAGAGGGAGGGGAATCAATGAGGGGTGGGGGAGCAAGGAGGGGTGGTGGAAGGGAAGACAGTGTGAGGTGAGAGGAAGGGAAGGCAGACATGCAGTGGAGTGTTAATTACGAATCATACTGTTTTATCAAAAATGATTCTGCAGAGAAAAACATTGAAAAAAGGAAACAAAATAGTCGGAAATCCATTTTCTACCAGTCATACTACAAACACGGCCCGGGAACAAACGCCGCCCGGCACGTCTGGAGACAAAACCTGCCGAACGCATGCAGAGCCAAGCTGTCCGAACATAAACACTGCTCAGTCACAACCGAAGACAAACTCCCATCCAGACATGTCCGGGGACAAACTCCTGTCCGGAGACAAACTCCCGTCCGGACATAAATACGGCCTGGACAAATCCGGAGTCAAGCTGTATGGAGATGAACACCGCCCGGACGCATCTGAAGCCAAGCTGTCCAGAGACAAACTCCTGTCCGAAAACGCCTGGGGACAAAATCCCGTCAGGACACGTCTGGAGATAAACACCCATCCGGATATAAGCACCGTCCAGACGCGTCCGGAGACAAACACCGCCTGACCACGTCCAGAGACAAATTCCCGTTCAGACATAAATGCAGCCCGGATATGTTCGGAGACGAACACCGACGGACGCAACTGGAGCCAAGCTGTCCAGAAACAAACTCCTCTCCAGACATAAACACTGCTCAGATGCATCCGGAGACAAACACTGCTGGACACATCCAGAGACAAACACTTCCGGGATGTGTCCGGAGCCAAGCTATCTGGAGACAAACACCATTCGGACACGTCTGGAGATAAACTCCAATCTGGCCAAATACATCCAGAGACTAACTCCCTTCAGGGCATGTCCGGAGACAAACGCCGTCCAGACATAACCACCGTCCGGATATGTAAAGAGAAAGAGACAGACAGACAGAGAGAGAGAGAGAGAGAGAGAGAGAGAGAGAGAGAGAGAGAGAGAGAGGGGGAAGTGGGGGAGAGTGAGAGAGAGGTGTGGGAGGTAGGTGCTACATTGTAATGGGAGGGTTACAGCAAAGATGGAACAGAGAGAGTGAGATAGACGTGGGGGTAGGGGAGTTAGCAGAGAATGTTATGCTTTATGAACAACACACACACACACACACACACACACACACACACACACACACACACACACACACACACACACACACACACACACACACACACACACACACACACACACACACACACACACACACACGTGCTTGGCCGATTTCAGCAATTTTTCAAGAATTGGCAGGTTTGAGTCAGTGTGATTATCGTTTCCAGTAAGAACTGTATACAACCCAACAACCTTGAGTATCTTTCACCGAAAAACAACGTTGCATTTATATAGATGTTTCAGGGAGATGTCCACAAGCATTATCCTTTATAATTATCAGCTGTGTGATGGGTGGAAAAAATATGGCTCGGTAATTTAGAAAACACGTTAATATGGCAAACTGCTTGGAAAGCAGGTGTTATTTCACAACTCACTCAGAATGATGGAGCATGAACAACTCGTTCAGGATGATGGAGCACGAATCACTCACTCAGGGTGATGGAGCACGAAACACACGCTCAGGGTGACAGAGCACGAACCACTCGCTCAGGATGACGGAGCATGAACCATTCGCTCAAGATGATGGAGCACGAAACACTAGCTCAGGGTGACAGAGCACAATCCACTTGCTCAGGATGACAGAGCATGAAACACTCGGTCTGAATGACGTGGCGTGGCAAAAACATCCACAGTGAGTGAACAATTTACTCAGAATGATGTAGCACGGTACCACAATCAACAAAAGGGTACTCAGCAAGTGGCTTAAGTACTCAAGCAAGCACTCCAATTCAATTGTTGATAAGGAACGGCTTGCGAGGCTGTGGCTACATACCATATAGGATCAGTTTAAATTTAAAGCCAGTCTTCACCACGCACGCAGCAGTTAAAGATATAAAATTAATTTGTTCAAATAATGACTTTATCCACAAAAGAGTTGCTGTTGTCTGCAGGGTTGAACAACCCTGAAGACATCGCAAAGTTTCATCACAAAGAAATAAATATTTCAGATAATCCGCCATGTTGCTTTCTCGTTTTTGCACTCGTCATGTGGTACATCATTCGATGTCTGCAAAAATGTTGTAACTTTATTTTAAAATGTCCGTTTTTTACCAGATTTGCTTTGTTTCCTTTTCGAGCGCCATGCAAAACCTCCGAAAATATAGACACAGATGTGGCAGATGCTATGGATAAGCAGTTCCTCTGGGGAACAAGACGAGAGGACATAGCAGATAATCCGCCATGTTACCTGCTCATCTGTGCACGCGTCACGTGATACATCATTCATGGCCTGTGAAAGCATCATAACTTACTTTTGAAATGTCCGTTTTTCACCAGATTTACTGTAGAGCACTTTGCGAAACCTTTGAAAATATAGACACAGATCTGGCAGATGCAATGGATAAGCAGTCCCTCTGTGGGACAGGACACGAGGTCAAGCAGTGAATGCATTGTCATATAGCTCAATGAAGCTGGTTAATCTTGGCACATTCTTAAATCTTTTGTTCACTCAATATAATTCTCCAAAGAGTCGAAAAAGATAACTTTCATGCTTTTGAAATTTCACAATTTTTTGTGGAAATATGGAGGAGTGAACATAGCCTTGATTGCTTAAAGTAAATAGGTACATCGGCTTAGTTATAAGACTAGTTATTTCTTTACATTATCAGATTTCACACCAGACTTTGACACTTATTTAATCCAGATGATATCCAATCCCCAAAAGCGGAATAATATTCCGATGATATACTTTATTTAGTCCGTGACAGTAGATCGTTGAAAAATCGTATCACATAATGGATGAAATCGCTCCACGCTCCTAATTTGAAAACTATAGCACTTACAAAAGCGATGTAAACAGCGATTCAAAGCTATGATGAACAGGCATTCGATAATAATGAGTGAGGAAAGTGAAAAGAAAACTTTATCGTTAAGAAATCATTGTGGCCTACTCCGAGTCAAGGCATGGTTGAGCAGGCAAAAAAAACATGGCGGCTTCAGACCCCAGTGAGGTTACCTCAGATACGCCTTGAGACCCCAGAGAGTGCAGTGACCGACGATGCGCATGATAAAGGGTATAATTAAATAAGGCTGTTAATTATTCTCAAAAGGTGTGTTTTAATTAACCCAAACTCCCAATTTTCACGAATGCACTTCCTTGGAGTTTTCTTAGCATGCCCGCAAAGTTTCAGGCTGCAACGTGTCATGGTTTTGGAGTTATGGAGGAGACACACACACACACACACACACACACACACACACACACACACACACACACACACACACACACACACACACACACACACTGCCATTTATTAGTGCAGAAAACTTACTTTACTCATAATCATCACTTTCAGAATCAAGAACATGAGCAGATTTGTCTGGTTTAGCTGAACACTCGCAAGCAATCACACAGTTCACACCAGCAGCAGCAGATGAGCATCTCTTTGTGCATTTGCTCTTGACACATGTCCAGTCTTGCTTCACAGTCACTGCTGGAGGTCAAGATGCCTTGTCAATGATTGTAACCAGTTTTTCACCACAAATTTCTCTCCCAAATGATGTAGGGGCAGGTTTGTTGTGATGAATATGCTGAGCAGTTTTGCCAATGAGAATTTGGAAGAGTGCATACAGCATATGTTAGTGAAATGCATTTTCCTTTGGAAGAAGGCACCTGAGGTCCTTCTGTGTCGTACTGAATACATGGACTCGGGCTTCATCCAGATTGCCATCAGAATTGCCTTATAGCCTCAGGTAGAAAGGACGAGCTGATTTTTTGACTTCATCGGACAAGGATACATCCGTGTCTCCATACGTGGTCAATACAGTTATATATTGTGCAGCAGACATAACCTTTTCTTTCCACGTCGGAAGGGATAACTCACTGTGTCACACCCACTCATGACGTGACCACACAGAAGAGCTGATGTCACTGAAGACACATCCAGCATGCTCGTACCTTACAAATGAACTCAAATTTGTTGATTAGCGATGTCACATTTACTGGCTAGTGCTTGTGAATGTGACGTTTCTAATCAAATTTTCGTTAATTTGTGAGTAACAATCATGCTGGGTCAGTACAGAATATTATATGATTTACCCATTAGGTTAGGGACTTGTGATTTCTGTACCAGTTTCAGATCACTGAGCGAACGGCTTTGTTGTCCATCACGTAAGGTAAGTCCACTCTCTCTTGGTTGAAAACTGTTAATCTCATTGCATGTAGCCTTTCTTGTTTTTTGACAGTGGCAGGGATGCTTACATGCCTGGCTGTGGTCTGATCAGCACTAGGGTGTTAATATATGTTGTGAGTAGTGCCATGCATAGTGGTACCATCTGGTGTATTTTTGTGGATGTCCCAATTGTCAATGGCACGTAACGTGAACAGCCCAGCTTGCAGATTTGAAGGCAGGAAAATACCATCACCTTCTTTAGTGACCGATGCCATGGATGTGATGCACAGTATCTCTGACTGTCCTGATTACTGGTACAGTTGCCAAATGTATTTAACATTGTTACCACTTCTTTGCTTCATGCCTGATGTCGTGCTGTACCAATGTGTTTTGGCATAGGAATCTCTGCAATCGCAGCACACTTATCTTGGACTTGATTCAGTGCTTTTTCATTATCACTGTCATTCAATTCCACATTCAACTCTGGAGTAGCTTTCGTTATCATCCCGGCGACATAACTGTGATTACCTAATTAATTCAACTCTGGAGTAGCTTTCGTTATCATCCAGGTGACATAATTGTAGAGGGAAGCTGGAATGCAATCAGTAGCAGCTTCATACGATATGGAAATTGTATGATCTTCTGCCTTTCTCAGCTGCTTCATCTCCAGAGCCTTGGCTTTGACATCTCTCTGTATCATTTTTGCTGAAAAGTACACAATCAGTTTCTTTTCAGAGTCATGTTTGCAGCATCAGAGCAAGGAGTTTCATCATCACTCTCTTCTGCACTGCATTCATCTCCATCATTCTTTTTCATCTGTGCAACCTTGGACAGGAGATAACCAGCTGACATGCCAGATGAGCAGATGATTGACGACTGTCCTTTTTGTGGAACTATCATGGCCTTTTTACCATGGCTGACAAAGTATTCATTCAGTTGTTTCTTCAGGATAGAGGATCTACAGCTCGTATTCAGCATATCATGTTCTAACAACCAATCTCTGTATTTAGAACGGAGCACACTTATGAAAATGACAGCATCTTTGTCTCGAGACAGTTTGTCATCAATGTAGGTTATCAGCCATTTCAAGCCATCATTACTCAGAATTTTTGTGGCACTTTTTTGCTGTGAACCACACAGTTTCAAATACGTTTTGATGCATGATCCATAGTCGTACCTGAAGCCGTGTGCTACTATGTCAATACATCGTTCACCATAGCCCTGAAAGCGATGTGGCATCACACTGTCCTCCAGTTCTCACGCTTTCCCCCAAATTGAATATTTGTTTATCAGAAGTCACAATGAAACTGAACTTATGATTTCCATTTCTGTCTCTTTGTTTTTCACAAATAGCACATGTAATCTTAAAATCAATGCTATCTGTTGATTGGCACAGAATTCTTCACAGTGGACCAATGTCAGTACCAGAACTGGCTTCATCAACATTTGGTTCAGTTAATGACTTTGCCTTCTGTGCAACAGTTTTTATCTTTTGGTGAAAGCATTTTGACATTTAGGGTGTAATTGTGGGGATTTCTGGAGAAATGCCTCATCTCAATCAGATAATTCATCTCTCAAACTGGACGCTGTGTCATCTGGCCTTTTTGACATAGCATACTGGATGTCAGTGCAGGAAGTGCGCCAGCTGTAACCATCAGTCGAGTTTCCTTTGCAGGCATCTGGCATATAATACACTGTTACATTTGAAGCCAGGAACGAGGCCAGAACGAAAGAGTCTCTCCAGGAACAGTCAACACACGTCTTTATTGCACCCATCGGCTCGTACAGTGTGCACGTTTTCCGCCCGGTTCCGACCACGCCCCCTCTATCGACTCTAAGATACATCACATACCTTCCCCCCAAGTTACACAACATAATCCTTCAAGTACTCTGGTGGTTTGGATATTTGCTCCGAACGACGTACTGGTGTCACCAAGGACTCAATTTCCACTGGAGGTGTTACATTTGCTGGGGTTGTTGCCATCGTTGTTGGCTGTACATCAACAACAGGCTCTACCTTACCAGGGTCTACTCCATCAGATTTCCGAGTACGCATCTGATCAACACGACGTCGCAATGTTTGGCCTGACTCATTTACAACATGATATGATACAGGCCCAGTTTGCTTCGAAACAACTGCTGCCATCCATGGTGCTCCTAACCCTATATTCTTGGCATACACAGTTTCTTGTTCCTCAAATTTTCTTGAGGTTCCACCACGATACTCCTTCTGTTTGTCCTGATACTTCCCCACCTGCACACGCAACCTGGGTTTGATCAAATCAAGACGCAACGTAACATTTCTTTGAAATAACAACTGAGCTGGAGAAACTCCGGTGACTGAATGAGGTGTAGCATTGCACCTTAGCTGAAACAGAGCGACTTTGTTAGACAACTCATCCGTGTCCGCTGAAATCTTTTTAATGGATTGTTTAAAGGTTTGTACCAAATGTTCTGCAAACCCGTTACTGGCCGGATGTACAGGAGCCGAGGTGGAGTGATAGATTCCATGACGATGGCAAAATGTCCTGAACTCTGCGGATGTAAAACAAGTGCCATTGTCTGATACCAAATGTTCAACTAACCCATGCGTTTTGAACACATCTATGAGGCACTTAATAGTTGCCTTTGTCGATGCTGAATTTGAGGCCACAATCCTAATCTCAACAAAAATTAGAGAAAGCATCTGCTGCAACAAAAAACATTCGTCCCATAAATGGTCCTGCGTAATCCACATGCAATCTCTGCCATGGTTAGGCTGGTAATTCCCAAGGATGTAAACTCACAATTGGAAGATTCCTCGCATTCATTTGACATGCATTACACCGATGTACAACACTCTCAATGTCCTGACACAAATTCGGCCATCAGAAATAACTACGAGCTAACCATTTCATGCGTACCACTCCAGGATGAATCTCATGCAATTCCTCCAACAACTGAGCCTGACCAGGTTTGGGTACAATTACCCTATTCCCCCACATAATACATTCCCCAATTCGTGTCAATGCCTAGTTCTGTTCGTCTTCGAAAAAAAGGTAACAGCTCATCAGACGGTGATTTATCTGGCCATCCCGTCTGAACATAACGATACACCTGACACAACAAAGGGTCCTTTCTCGTCCAGACACGTATTTGTGATGCTGTGATGGGTTCCAAAAGGTTGTCCATCAATTGCCTGACAAACTCAAACTCTGGTACCTTTGGGGCACCTGGTAACCTTCCATCAGGTAGGGGTAAACGACTTAAAGCATCACAATTACCATGAGCCTTTGTATGTATATATATATATATATATATATATATATATATATATATATATATATATATATATATATATATATATATATATATATATGTGCATGCACTGAGAGTAATACACCAACGAATAACCCTCGGTGAAGCCAAATGTGGTACAGGCTTGTCTTCACCCAACAATCCAAGCAAAGGCTTGTGGTCAGTATGGATTTCAACCTTACGTCCCCAAACATACTGGATGAAAATGTTTCATTCCGAAGATGATGGCCAGCCCTTTTCTATAAATCTGTGCATAATTACGTGCTGCGGGCTTAAGAGATCTTGATGCAAACGTGATAGGTCGTTGACTACCGTCTTCCATGATGTGAGACAGTACAGCCCCAACTCCATATGAAGAAGCATCAACCGACAGTACCAGGGGTTTATCACGACTGTTGTTGTTCGTCTTTTGGCTGCTCCCGTTAGGGGGTCGCCACAGCGGATCATCCGTTATGATCCGCATACTGATTTGGCATAGGTTTTATGCCGGATGCCCTTCCTGATGCAATCCTGGTCGCCTCTTACGACACAGGGATAAGGATTGGGTTTCGCCATGATTCCGGGCAGCCCTACACCCTCTCATAGCACGGCCCAGCGCAGAGTTCCCGTCCTTAAGCGATCCTCCAACCCAAGCCTCCGAGTAGCTGGATTACAGGTGCATGCCACTACGCCCGGTAGGGGTTTCTCACTACTGTAGTGAATCAAAACATCCACGGATGTAAGCAAGCGCTTTGCCTCCCGGAAAGCCTTACTCTGCTCCACACCCCACTTCCATACCACACCTTTACATAGCAACTTGTGAAGCGGTTCAAGAACTGTAGCAACTCTCGGCAAAAACCGATGATAATAATTCAGCATTCCGAGGAAACTCTTGAGCTGCGATGTATTCTGAGGTGCCGATGCCTGCACAATGGCCCGGATGACTCTTGCACCGGCCGTATACCGGTTGCATCAACGCGATACCCACAATACACCACAGAATTAGCCAAGAAAGCACATTTGGCCTTGTTCAGATGAATCCCCGCCAGCCTCAACCGACAGAAGACTTCTTGTAGGTGGCACAGGTGATCTGCTTGGTCTTTACCGGACACAACAAAGGATTCCATCCTAGTCGCCAAATGGTACATTTGAAGCCAGGAACGAGGCCAGAACGACAGTCTCTCCAGGAACAGTCAACACGTCTTTATTGCACCCATCGGCTCGCGCAGTGTGCACGTTTTCCACCCGGTTCCGACCACGCCCACTCCATCGACTTCCGATACATCACATACACTCCGTGAAGTCAGTATATGACCGTTTTCTTTTTTTACACATCAGCCACCTTATGACATCCCTGCATTACCTGAAAATACTTAATAAGAACATTAGTTTCATCCTGCTGGCAGAGCGAGAGAAAGTTGGATCAGTGAAATATATCTTAAATATTTTTTTTTAATATTAAATGATATTAATGTCTGCATTGCCCTGAAATCTAAGTCATCTAAAAGATATAAATATGCATTTGTCATGTATTAAAAAAAAGACACTGACCAAGAGACTCTGACTCATCATTACTTTGTATGTTGAAAATGATGGATTGCTTAAGCTTAAATGAAATTTAGCTTGGTACAGGTTGAATCGAATGAATTATTCATAACATTATGGACCAATTGGGACAAAACTTAGTGGATAGGTTAGGTGTGTGACGATGACAAATTAATTCGATTTTAGTGAAGATCTGGATATCGAACAGGGAATTTGTTTGCATTTTCCAAATGATTCTTCACCATTGAAAGACGGGGCGAAAATCGATATGTAGCATTATATCTCAAACAGTTGTACACAGATTTGGACGAATCTTGGTGGATGAGATGGTGAGGTGACAAGAACAAGCCGATTCCATTTTGGAGGTCCGGATTCAGATCCAGCCGATCAGTGGGACAAAACGGAAATTGTTCAGCC